>NC_083434.1:22456455-22558842 GCF_020745735.1 Hemiscyllium ocellatum
GGGGAGGTAGAGGGGGAGAGTAGGGAGGGGGATGGGGAGGAGGACGGTGAGAGAGGAGGGGGAACAGGAATAGGGGGATGGGGACAAGGTGAAGGGGAGGGAGGAGGTGAGGGTGAGGGGGTACGGGGGAAGCAAGGATTGTGGAGGTAGGACGGGAGAAGAGGGGGCGGTGGGATAGGGAAGAGGGGGTAGGAGGTTGAAGGTGAGGAAAGGGATCGGCAGTGGGAGAGGATTGGGGTGCATGGATTGGAGAAGGGAAGCGGGGGTAAGGGGAAAGGGACGGGAAGCGGGGCGAGGGAGGTGGGGAGTACGAAGCAGGGCGAGGGGGTGGAAGGAGTGGGAAGGGGAGCAGAGGTGTGGGGGAGAGGAAGGGGGCGGGGAGAGGGAAGGGGAAAGGGTGGGGGTTGCGGGGAAGGGAAGGGTGGCAGGGGAGCATGATGGGGGCAGGGGAGATGGAATTGGGCAGGGAAGGGGAAGAGGAAAGGGGGGAGGAGGAGGGGGGAGAGGAAATGGAGGGGAAGAGGAAAGGGAGGGGAAGAGGAAAGTGGGGGGGAAGCGGAAAGTGGGGGAAGTGGAAAGGGGGGAAGAGGAAAGCGGGGAAAGAGGGGAGGGGGAAGGGGAAAGCGGGGGAAGAGGAAAGTGGGGGGGAAGAGGAAAGGGAGGGGATGAGGAAAGGGAGGGGAAGAAGAAAGGAAGGGGGAGAGAGGAAAGGGTGGAAGAGGAAAGCGGGGAAAGAGGGGAGGGGGAGGGGAAGGGGAAAGCGGGGGAAGAGGAAAGCAGGGGAAGAGGAAAGGGGGGGGAGAGGAAAGGTGGGGAGAGGAAAAGGGATGCACTCAGACTGCAGACAGGAGGTGGAAGACTTGGAAAAATGGTGCACTCAGAATAACCTAGCTCTCAATGCTGGCTAAACCAAGGAACACATTATTGACTTTTGGCGGGATGTTACTCATGCCCCCCTACACCTTAACAGCACAGAGATGGAAGGAGTGGAGACTGTCATGCTCCTGAGAGTGGTCATCCACAACAAGTTTTCCTGGACTCTTCCCGTGGACGCACTGGTTACTAAGGCCCAACAATGCCTCTTTGTTCTCAGGTAGCTGAGGAAATTTGGCATGACGGCGAATACCCTTGGCAACTTTTATAGGTGTGCCATCGAGAGCATTCTGTCTGTATGTATCACTGCATGGTACGGCAACTGTACCAATCAAGATCAGAGACGGTTACAGAGAGTGGTAAACTCGTCCTGGACGATCACGAAGGCCAACCTTCCATCTACAGAATCCACCTCTCAGGCCCGCTGTCAAAGAAAGGCTGTCAGCATTCTCAAAGATCCACCCCACCTTGGCAATGTTTTTCTACAACGTCTATCATCAGGGAAAAGGGTAGGGAGAGGAACTGGGGGGTGGGATGGTGAGAAGAAAGGGGGCAGGCGGGTGTGAGGACAGTATTGTACAGGAGAAGAATGAGATATGGGATATTAGATTAGAAAGGATCAAGGTTAGTAAGGAAGAAGTGTTATCAATTCTAGAAGCAGTGGGGTCTGTTCTGATTGGAGAGAAGAAGGCTAACAGGGGATTTGATGGTGACATACAAGATGATCAGAGGATTAGATAGGGTAGACAGTAAAGTCATTTTCCTAGAATGATAACAGCAGCTTGTACAAGGGGGCATAGCTACAAATTGAGGAGTGATAGATTTAAGATGGATGTCAGAGGAAGGGAAGGGAAGAGAAGGGCGGGGACGGGAGGGAAGGGATTGGGGGGGGACAGGAAAGGACGGGGAGGGAAGGGAAGCAGCGAAGGGAGGGGAAGGGAAGGGCAAGGGGAGGGAAAGGAAGGGCATGGGGAAGGGAAAGGCAGGGTGGAAGGGAAGCGAAGGGCGAGGTAGGGGCGGAAGGGAAGGATGGAGGGAAAGGGAAGAGAAGGGAATTGGGGAGAAGGGAAGGGGGAAAGGGAGTGGGGGGAAAGGGAGTGGGGGGAAGGGAAGTGGGGGGAAGGGGAAGGGAGGGGAAGGAAGGGAAGGAAGGGAGGGGGGAAGGAAGGGCGGGGGAAAGGAAGGGCGGGGGAAAGGAAGGGAAGGGAAAGGAAGGGAAGGGAAGGGGAAGGGAAGGGCGGGGAGGAAAGGCGGGGGAAGGGGAGAAGGGGGAAGGGGGGAAGGGGGGAAGGGGGGGAAAGGGAAGGGAAGGGCAGGGGGAAGGGAAGGGAAGGGCGGGGGGGAGGGAAGGGAAGGGCGGGGGGGGGGGGAAGGGAAGGGAAGGGCGGGGGGGGGAAGGGAAGGGAAGGGAAGGGTGGGGAGGAAGGGAAGAGAAGGGTAGGGAGGCGAAGGGAAGTGAAGGGCGGGGGGGAAGGGAAGGGAGGGGAAGGGAAGGGAAGGGTGGGGAGGAAGGGAAGGAAGGGCGGGGAGGGAAGGGAAGGGAAGGCCGGGTGGAAGGGAAGGGAAGGGAAGGGAAGGGAAGTGAAGGGTGGGGGGGGCAAGGGAAGTGAAGGGGGCAGGGGGAAGGGAAGTGAAGGCAGTGGGGAGAAGGGATGCGAAGGGGGCGGGGAGAAGGGAAGCGGAGGGCTAGGAGGAAGTGAAGTGAAGGCAAGGGCATGGTGGAAGCGAAGGGCCGGGAGGAGGGGAAGTGAAGAGCGAGGGGGTAGGGAAAGGCGGGGGGATAGAGAGAAGGGAAGGGCAACGGGGGAGGGAAGAGTGGCAGAGAAGGGAAGTAAAGGGCAGGAGGAAGCGTAGGACGCAGGGAGTGTAGGATGAGGGAAAGGGAAAGGAGGTGCAGAGTAGAAGGGAAGCGAAGGATGGGTGGGGGAAGGGAAGCGAAGGACGGGTGGGGGAAGGGAAGAGAAGTGAAGGGTGGGGAGGGAAGGGTGGGGGGATGTGAAGGGTGCGGGGAAGTGAAGGTGGAGGGGGGGAGTGAACGGTGGCGGGGGGAGGTGAACGGCGGCAGGGGGAAGTGAACGATGGTGGGGGAGGGAATGGCGGGAGAAGGGAAACTAAGGGCCTGGGGGAAGTGAACTGAAGGGGGGGGGAGGGAACTGAAGGGCAGAGGGGAGGGAAGCGAAGGGCCTGGGCGGAGGGTACTGAAGGGTGGGGTGGCAGGGGAGGGAAGTGAAGGGCAGGATGAGGTGAAGGGAAGGGAGGGAGAAAGAGAAGGGAAAGGGGAGGGAAGGGTGGGGGTGGGACGGGAAGCGAAGGACAGGACGAAACCGAAGAAACCGAAGGGGGCAAGGGAGTGAGGGAAGTGGGGGAATGGAAGGAGTGTGGGGCAAGAGAGGAAGATGGGGCAAGGGAGGAGGGTGCAAAGGAGGAGTGAAGGGGGATGGGGTAAGTGAGGAGGGAGTGAGGGAAAGGGTGGAGGCTGGGTGGTAGGAGGGAGGGAGGAGATGTGGGGAATGGAAGGGAGTGCGGGAGAATGGGGTGGATTAAGGGAGGTAGGATTGGAGGACTGTGGGACAATGGGGTGGAGGGAGATGGGGAAGGGGCGGAGGGGAGCAGGGAAGGTGGGGGGAGGGAACGGGGAAGTGGAGCGAGGGGAACAGGGAAGGTGAGGAAGGGTGAGGGGAAGGGGTGGGCGAGGGAAAAGGGGAATGCGAAAGGGACGAAGGGAACGTGGAAGGGGAGAAAGGGGTTGGGATGGGAGAAGATGAGTGTTGGGAGAACATGACGGGGAAGGGGGAAGAGGGGAAACGACGGGCTGAGTGGACAGAATGGGGGTAGAGGAGAGTTTGGGATGGTGTTGTGGAAAGGGGATGGGGAGAATGGGAGGGTTGGAGAAATTGAAAAGGGAGTTGGAAATGGGGAAAGGTGGGGATATGGGAAAAGAGGAAATGGGGAAAAGGGTGAATGAGGAAAAGGAGGCTGGGGGAAAAGGTGTGGGAGAACAGGCACGTGAGTGCGGGAGAACGGGGGCCTGGGGTGTGATGTAACGGGGGCATTGGTATGGGAGAATAGGGAAGGGGCGGGGGGGAAATAATATGGTGAAGGGAAGTGGGGTTGGGGGGGGAAGGTAGGTGGCGTATGGGAGGAAAGGGAGGTGGAGCAGAAAGGGAGGTGGAAAGGGACGTGGGATTGGGTGGAAAGAGAGGTAGAAAGAGTGGCATAAAGTGAGGTGGGGCGGAAATGGAGGCAGTGAGGAGGGCAGCAGCAGAAAGGGAAGCAGGACTGAAAGGGAGGCAGGTGGTGAAAGGGAGGCAGGTGGTGAAAGGGGAGGGGTGCAGAAAGGGAGTTGGGGTGGAAAGAGAGGCAGAAAGGAAGGTAAGGTGTGGAAATGGAGGTGAGAGGTTGTGTTGGAAAGGGAGTTAGTGTGGAATGGGAGGTGGGAGAGTTGGGTGTGGAAAGGGAGGGTGTGCGGAAAGAGTGGCATGGGAGTTGGGCTTGGCAAGGAAGGTGGGGAGGGGGTGGCTGGGAAGGCAGGGGAGGTAGGAGCGTGGGAAGGGAGTGGGAAGAGGGGAGAAATGGAGGTGAGTGGGAGGATGGAAGCAGAGAAGAGAGGATGGAAGAGAGGGAGCGGGGAAAGGAGCAGAGGGATAGAGAGCATGTGCAAGGGATGTAGTGGGTAGCATAGGAGAAACAGGAGGTGACAAGTGAAAGTGAGAGGATGCAAGGATTGGATACTGGCTGTCAACAAGGTCCCTTGGTCAAACACTAGGTGCTTTTGAAAAAGAGATACCACCCTAATCACATTGGGCCTGAAAGCTATATCACCCACATTTGCCCACCTGTCTCCTTCATTGATGAGACTCCGGACATACATTGCTTGCATTTTATCTGGGGAATGAGCCTCATAAATTGATGTACGGACAAATTAGAGGTCCACCTGACTACATATCCTCCCATGACAAATCTTGCCACTTCTCCCCCACCAATCCCCTCCCAACCCCAGCATTAAATTTCTGCTGTTTTTTGTCCTCACAGCTTACTTGCTCACCTAGCTATTAACTGTCAACAAACCCAAATTATTTGACTGATGTCTGTGCTCACAGATGGAGTTTTCAGATTATGTTACATAACATTTCTTTGATTTTTAATTTTACTCTCAATGGATTGTTTTCTAATTTCTTAACACAGTAGAGTCCTAACTGCAGTTTCCTTATTGAAATTAAATGGAAATATATTGAGTGTACACTGAAGCTGCTGTTGCTCAAAGTTTTTTTTTCTGTTCAAGGTTAACTTTGAAAGTTTGCGAATTAAACTAGTTATAAATTATAACTGAGTACTAAATAAAATTGAAAGTCAAAATCATGCTGCAATTGATCAGCAAATTTCTACATTCGACCAGGGACTATACTTGAAAACTATTTAATTGACTGTCAAATGTTTGGTCTGAGGTTTTTGGACTTCGTTTCTTTCAACAGTACTGCCCAACCACTCTGATACAAAGCAACAATGTTATTAAAACAGCACCAACACGGTTCAAAGTTGAATTGGCAAATTATAGAAAATAGTTATATTAGTATTTTACTTCCAAAAAATACTATATTAAACATAGTTTAATTGTATAAAAGTTCAGGAATAGCATAATAACTCAGCTACCTTTTGCAGACTTCCCACTATCTTTAAGAGGTGAATACTGATGTTGATAATGCATTGGAAGAATAAGTAAACCTTTGGAACACTACACCAGTGGTGAGTCTGCACTTGCAGGCATCAGTGGAGTTTGCTTCTCAGCTACGAGATCAGATTCCACTTTGCAAGCCTCTGCCGTTTCAGTTTTAGAACTAATTTATTTTCAATTATTCTTTTATGCCTTCTGTGTTTACTTATTTCTATGATCCTGTTTTAGTATTATTTCAGTCATTTAGCAATCTTTTTTATTTCAAGCCCATGACAGAGTTTTCAATTCATAATTTAATTCTTCACGTGTGCACGTGTACATATTTGTGTCTCCCTTTGTGATAGCTCTATTTAAATGACACTTTATTTTATATTTTCAACACTGAAATAGGGTCACAGATAAATGTCGCTTTTTTTCCCACAGCTAACTGTTGAGTGCTTTGGGCACTACATTAACTGTTTGTTCCAGATCTCCAGCATTAGCAATGTCATTGTATGTTTCCTCTGTGTAATGCAGAGTCAAAAATGGTGCCATTGTATTCTTAGAAATATTAAAAATAGAAATCTAACAATACTGAGATGAGGTACAGATCCTTATTAAATGGTGTCCAGGTTCAATCATCTTCAAATGTTTAACATAATCACATACAGTTGACATCTTTTGTAGAGAAGGATATGATTTGATTTATAAATAAAACTTGTGATGCAGAAGATATGTTGAAAGCATTGACCACTTTGCAAAGAATTTTGGGAGAGTGATCAAAGATATTTCTGATCTGATAGGGCTGAGATTAGAAGTGGGCAGGACTCTAAAATTAGTCTCCTTAACTGACAATTCAGTTCTCTGGCTCCATCCCAACTCCAGATCAGCTTTGCAGAGCCAAATAGGGGAGGAGGGTGAGGGTAATTGAGCTAATTGCCCACATGTGGCAAGTCATCATATAGACTCAATAACGCCTAAATGGGATCCATTAAAGGAAGCAAATTGGAATTTTTCAGTCAGCGTCCAGACTCCCGCAGGTGGTGAAGTGCCTGGAAATGTGCTTTCAGAGGCATGCTGTGGGTGGTCGCCGTAGAGAAAAAAAGTAATATTTGGAAATGAAGATAATGGATATGTATATTAAGATGTTTAGATGATTAAAACAAGCATGTGTCATTTGTAGATTTTACTGCTTTTTCATGCTTGTCTACATACTGAAGAAACACTAATCGCCTTGTAAAGGGGTTCTTCTTCTTGTAGTGGTTTGGCAGCAAAAGGAATCCTTTAATAAAGATTTTGAAACATTAGAGAGAGGAGCACTTTCATATCACTTATCTTGCAACCAGCTACTCTTTTCAACCTATATGCCTCTTATTGGCATTTTCTGAACCCCCACTGATTGGACTCCAGGTAATCCAAGATGGAGGATGGGAAAAATTTCTGACTGCAAGAGCTGCTCCTTTTTTGAGATATATCAAGCGTTGGAGGTGATTTCCTCGAATTCCGGGAGCAGTAATTACTGATAATGCTGTTGCATCGTTTTGGAACTTTGGGAAAAAAAAGTCAAAACAACAGCAGTTTTAAAAGGGAGAACAACAGACGAAGGAAGCACACGGTGAGGTCAGTGCAGGAGAGAGAGAGAGAGAGAGAGAGAGAGAGAGAGAGAGAGAGAGAAAGAAACTGACACCACAGTGAACCTGCATAGTTACTGCCATTGCTGTTTGAATTCAGGTATCGCTGGGCATGGGGAGTGCGTCTGGGAAAATTAACAAACAGTAAAATTCATAACTGATCTTGGAGGAATTGTTTGGGCGAAGTCACAGCACAGAAACAGATAAGTGAATTGTTTTAAGTATGGCTTACAGAAAGTCTGCAGCAGTAAGTAGAGTGGGTTCTTTCTTGATTATATGTTTTTTGAAGTATGTCTCTTGATTAAACTTAAAGTATAACCCATAGCTATTAATTTAACCTGGGGCAGTGTTTTGTAGAGGAATAAGACTGTATTATTTTTTGGGTCTGTAGACTGTGAAGGAGCAAAAATGGCCTTTAGTCGAGAGATATGCACTTCTTGTCAGATGTGGGAGTTTAAGGAGAGTTTATGGGTTACTGTGGAGTATATCTGCAATAAATGCTGTTGTTTGCGAATCTTATCAGATTGAATGGATCAGTTGGAGAGACAGTTAGAAGCAACGAGGAATTTGCAACAGCAACGGTATGTGATGGATGGCAGTTATAGGAAGGGGGCGGGGGGGGAGGATGTCTCAGATACGGTACATAGATGGGTTAACCCCAAGAAAGTTAAGAGAGGTAGGCAGGTAGTGCAGGAGGCTTCTGTGGCTATCCCTGTTTCAAACAAGTAAGATGTTTCGGAAAAAGAAGGGATGATCGATTCACAGGGGAATGTAGCACGAACAGCCAAGTTTCTGGTATTGAGACTGGCTCGAATGAAATGAGGGGTGTTTTGGGTTCCAAGACATCAATTGTGTTAGGGGACTCTCTAGTCCGAGGTACAGACAGATGTTTCTGTGGCCAGCAGAGAAAAATCAGAATGGTGTGTTGTTTCCCTGATGCCAGGATCAAGGATGTCTCAGAGAGGGTGCAGAATGTTCTCACAGGGGAGAGGGGCCAACAAGAGGTCATTGTCCACATTGGAACCAAAGACATAGGAAAGGAAAAGGTTGAGATTCTGCAAGGAGATTACAGTGAGTTAGGCAGGAATTTAAAAAGGTCCTCGAGAGTAGTAATATCTGGATTTCTCCCGATGCTAAGAGCTAGTGAGTGCAGGAGTAGGAGGATAGAGCAGATGAATGCTTGGCTGAGGAGCTGGTGTATGGGAGAAGGATTCACATTTTTGGATCATTGGAATCTCTTTTGTGTAGATGTGACCTGTACAAGAAGGACGGATTGCACCTAAATTGGCAGGGGACTAATATACTGGCAGGGAGATTTGCTAGAGCTGCTCGGGAGGATTTAAACTAGTAAGGTGGGGGGGGGGGGGGGAGGGACGGAATGTGGTAGGACCCAGGGAGATAGTGAGGAAAGAGATCAATTTGAGCCTGGTACAGGTGAGAACAGAAGCAAGTCAAACAGTCAGGACACGTAGGAACAAGGTAACAAGGTAGGACTAATAAATTAAACTGCATTTATTTTAACAGGGAAGGCAGATGAACTCAGGGCATGGTTCGGAACAAGGGACTGGGATATCATAGCAATTACAGAAACATGGCTCAGGGATGGGCAGGGCTGGCAGCTTAATGCTTGATGCAAATGCTACAGGAAGGATAGAAAGGGAGGCAAGAGAGGAGGGGGAGTGGTGTTTTTGATAAGAGATGGCATTACAGCTGTGCTGAGGGATGATATTCCCGGAGATACATCCAAGAAAGTTATTTGAGTAGAACTGAGAAATAAGAAAAGATGATCACCTTATTTGGATTGTATTATAGACCCCCTAATAGTCAGAGGGAAATTGAGAAACAAACTTGTAAGGAGATCTCAGCTATCTGTAAGAATAAAAGGGTGGTTATGGTAGGGGATTTTAACTTTCCAAACAGACTGGGACTGCCATAGTGTTAAGGGCTTAGATGGAGAGGAATTTGTTAAGTGTGTTAAGAAAATTTTCTGATTCAGTATGTGGATGTACCTACTAGATAAGGTGCAAAACTTGACTTACTCTTGGGAAATAAAGCAGGGCAGGTGATTGAGGTGTCAATGGGGGAGCACTTTGGGGCCAGCAACCATAATTTTTCGAGTTTTAAAATAGTGATGGAAAAGGATAGACCAGATCTAAAAATTGAAGTTCTAAATTGGACAAAGGCCAATTCTGACGGGGGGGGGGAAACAGGTAAAGGAACGGCTGGAAAATGGGAAGCCTTCAGAAATGACATAACGAGAATCCAGAGAAAGTATATTCCTGTTAGGGTGAAAGGAAAGGCTGGTAGGTATAGGGAATGCTGGATGACTAAAGAAATTGAGGGTTTGATTAAGAAAAAGAAGGAAGCATATGTCAGGTATAGACAGGAGAGATTGAGACTACAAAGACAGTAGGAGTATACTTAAGAGGGAAATCAGGAAGGCAAAAACGGGACATGAGATAGCTTTGACGAATAGAACTAAGAAGAATTCAAAGGGTTTTTACAAATACATTAAGGACAAAGGGTAACTAGGGAGAGAATAGCCCCCCCCCCCCCCATATCAGCAAGGCGCCCTTTGTGTGGAGCCCCAGAAAATGGGGGAGATACTAAATGAGTATTTTGTGTCAGTATTTACTGTGGAAAAGGACATGGAAGATATAGAATGTAGGGAAATAGATGGTGACACTTTGCAAAATGTCCTAATTACAGAGGAGGAAGTGCTGGATATCTTGAAATGCATAAAGGTGGATAAATCCCCAGGACCTGATAAGGTGTACCCTAGAACTCTGTGGGAAGCTAGGGAAGTGATTGCTGGGCCTCTTGCTGAGATATTTGTATCATCGGTCGTCACAGGTGAGGTGCCGGAAGACTGGAGGTTGACTAAAGTGGTATCACTGGCTGAGAAGGGTGGTAAGGACAAGCCAGGAAACTATCGACCAGTGAGCCTGACGTCGGTGGTGGGCAAGTTTTTGGTGGATATCCTGAGGGACAGCATATACATGTATTTGGAAAGGCAAGGACTAATTAGGGATAGTCAACATGGCTTTGTGCGTAGGAAATCATGTCTCACAAACTTGATTGAGTTTTTTGAAGAAATAACAAAGGATTGCTGAGGGCAAAGCGGTAGATGTGATCTGAATGGACTTTTGTCAGACGTTTGACAAGGTTCCCCATGGGAGACTGGTTAGCAAGGTTAGAAATCACGGAATACAGGGAGAACTAGCCATTTGGATACAGAACTGGCTCAAAGGTAGAAGACAAAGGGTGGTGGTGGAGGGTTGTTTTTCAGATTGGAGGCCTGTGACCAGTGGAGTGCCACAAAGATCGGTGCTGGATCCTCTACTTTTCATCATTTATATAAATGATTTGGATGCAAGCAAAAGAGGTATAAATAGTAAGTTTGCAGATGACACCAAAATTGGAGGTGTAGTGGATAGCGAAGAAGATTACCTCAGATTATAATGGGATCTTGATCAGATGGGCCAATGGGCAGATAGGTGGCAGATGGAGTTTAATTCAGATAAATGCGAAGTGCTGCATTTTGGGAAAGCAAATCTTAGCAGGACTTATACACTTAATGGTAAGGTCCTAGGGAGTGTTCCTGAACAAAGAGACCTTGGAGTGCAGGTTCATAGCTCCTTGAAAATGGAGTCGCAGGTAGATAGTGAAGGAGGAGTTTGAAATGCTTTCCTTTATTGGTCAGAGTATTGAGTCCAGGAGTTGGGAGGTCATGTTGCAGCTGTATAGGACATTGGTTAAGCCACTGTTGGAATATGGCGTGCAATTCTGGTCTCCTTCCTGACAGAAAGCTGTTGTGAAATGTGAAAGGGTTCAGAAAAGACTTACAAGGATGTTGCTAGGATTGGAGGATTTGACACATATGAAAAAGAAGAACAGGCTGATGCTCTTTTCCTGGAGCGTCGGAGGCTGAGGGGTGACCTTATAGAGGTTTACAAAATTGAGGGGCATGGATAGGATAAATAGACAAAGTCTTCTCCCTGGGGTGGGGGTGGGGGGATCCAGAACTAGAGGGCATTGGTTAAGGATGAGAGGGGAAAGATATAAAAGACCTAAGGGGCAACATCTTCACGCAGAGGGTGGTACATGTATGAAATGAGCTGCCAGAGGATGTGGTGGAGGCTGGTATAATTGCAACATTTAAAAGGCATTTGAATGGGTATATGAATAAGAAGGGTTTGGAGGTATATGGGCTGGGTACTGGCAGGTGGGACTAGATTGGTTTGGGATATCTGGTTAGCGTGGACGGGTTGGACTGAAGGATCTGTTTCTGTGATGTACATCTCTATGACTCTGTGGTCCCTTCATTGAGTGGTGACCCTATCTCTTGACTAATTAAAGGAGGAGCCAATTCAAAATCCAAATGAATAACTGTTTACCCGAGAGATGGGTTCGGCCTCAGAAAACATCTCAACCTCTGGTTCCCATCCCGAGATGATAAACCTACCCAAAAGTGTGTTTAAAAAAAAATCCCAGTGGCAAATACAATTATGTGCAATAAATCTTAATAATGTTAAGAGTCTGAGTAGAAGCAGACTAGCTTACCATTGTATCCTCCAATTGTCTCTGAAATGAGCGCAAATATCATGCTGACAGAGTGTAAAATTCAGGCTAAAAACTAAAAACAGATTTAGGTTAAGTAAAATCGTGTTGAACAAAGATTACATTGAAAGTTAACAACACAGGTCCTATTAAATCATCTGTTTCACATGATATCAATTCAAGTAAGTGTTCCACCTTCAACATTTCATCATGAGCCCATGATTTCAAAAGAAAGTGCCAGAGAAAGAACTCAAACATATAGCACATAAAAACACAAAACTGAAGTATATGGGATACCAACCAATTTCTTTCACACTCAAACATGCACATTAACAGTAAAGATATTGTGTGCAATTCATTAAAAAATTTGCACTTCCAATAATTTTTGCAGTAATGAATGAAAAGGAAATGGAGATGTGAAGATCTTGAAGATGCATGGCCTAGTTAAACAAGACTTGAAATAATTATATTCAAATTGCAGGCAGATGCTTTTGTATTCTTCCTTTTCTTTCAGAAACCTGCAAAGTCATCAATGGGGTCAATGCAAATTAATAACTTGTGTTATAACTTTCTAGACAGATGTGTATTCCTACTAGTCTAAATGAAATTAAGTTAAGACAAAGAAATAGTTAACAATCACTGGATGTAGGTTTGCTCGCTGAGCTGGAAGGTTCGTTTTCAGATGTTTCGTCACCATACTTGGTAACATCATCAGTGAGCTGCCGAATGAAGCACTGGTGTTATGGCCTGCTTTTTATTTATGGGTTTAGGTTTCCTTGGATTGGTGATGTCATTTCCTGTGAAGATGTTCTTTTACTCAGGGGTGGTAAATGGGATCCAAGTCTATGTGTTTGTTGATGGGAGTTCCAGTTGTAATGCCATGCTTCTCAGAATTCTTGTGCGTCTCTCTGTTGGCTTGTCCTAGGAACTTTATCAACAAACACATTGACTTAAATCCCATTTACCACCCCCCCGAGAAAAAGAACAGGACATGACATCACCACAGGAAATGATGTCACCACCCCAAGGAAACCTAAACACATAAAAAGAAAGCACTGATGATGTCACCTAGAATGGTGACAAAACGTCTGAAAACGAACCTTCCAGCTCAGTGAGCAAACGTACATCCAGAACCTCAACCTGAGCTATAAATCTTCTCATACCTTCTCAACACTTGGTAACTTAACAAGTTAACAATCAGAGAAGACATAGCTACTGGTGCCTACAACAATCTTAATTCATGGAGGATAAAATACAGCCAATTTCGAAATTGAAACTGGCTAGGTCACACAATAACAATCAACTTTTAAGTGAAATTAATTTTTAACTTTGCTTTTGAAATTTGCATTAATTACAGACAAAGACAAGTTTATAAATCTATTAGTTCTGATAAAAGCACTACAGCTAAAATATTAACTTATTTGTTTTTTCACATGTGCCAATTGACTTTATTGGTTCAGGAATTCTGTAGTAACTATAAATCTGCTTGACTGATTGTAACTGATACTGAAACTCCAATATAAACAAAACTGTATTATTCATATCTCTCTAATTTTTACATATTGTGAGTTAAGTGTCACTGACTGGGTCAGCATTTATTGCTCATCTCTAACTGTGCTTGACTGAGTGAATTGCTAAGTGATTTCAGACGGCAGTTAGGAGTCAACACATTGCTGTGTGCCTGGCATCACATCTTGGCCAAACCAGGTAAGTATGAGTGATATCTTTCTCTAAAGGACATTCATGAACTGATGTGTATTTTTCATGATTTGACATTAAACTAGCTTTTAATTCCAGGTTTTTTTTAAACTGCATTTGAATTTCACTAAATGCCATGGTGGCATTCAAACCCATGTTACCAAAGCATTAGTCTGGGACTCTAGATTATTTATCCAATGAATATTATCACTATGTCATTACCAGCCCTTATAATCAATACTTTTCCAACAGATTATTCAACTCCCTTTGAAAGGCTTTAATTAAGTTCGCCGAGCTGGGAGTTTTTGTTGCAAATGTTTCGTCCCCTTTCTAGGCGACATCCTCAGTGCTTGGTAGCCTCCTGTGAAGTGCTTCTGTGCTGATTCCTCTGGCATTTATAGTGGTTTGAATGTGCCGCTTCCGGTTGTCAGTTGCTGTCCGCTGCAGTGGCCGGTATATATGGTCTAGATCGATGTGTCTGTTGATTGTGTCTGTTGATTGTGTCTGTTGATCGAATTTGATTCTATCAACAGACACAATCAACAGACACATCGACCTAGACCCTATATACTGGCCATTGCAGCGGACAGCAACTGACAACTGGAAGTGGCAGATTCAAACCACTATAAATGCCGGAGGAATCAGCACAGAAACGCTTCAAGGGAGGCTCCCAAGCACTGAGGATGTCGCCTAGAAAGGGGACAAAACGTTTGCAACAAAAACTCCCAGCTCGGCGAACAGAACCACAACAACGAGCACCCGAGCTACAAATCTTCTCACAAACTTTGAAAGCTTTAATTAACTCTAAAGTTCCCTTCTTTTAAATTCTGTTCCAAACACAACTTGTTTCAAGATTTTAACACTGCCACAAATTGAAGAGAATGAAAATTTATCAAAATGATATGCAAGAGGCCAGGAAATGTAGTTTGACAAGCAGTAGTACATTCTACTAACATAAGTGATCATTATATCCTCATTGTTATGATGCAATAGCTCATTTATTTCCAAACTGACTGTAACTTTTAATTTATTTTTCCAGCCACTGAGAGTCATTGCTAATTCCAAATATGAGTTGTCATGAAAACAGAAATTTGTGAAACCACCACTCCCAAAGGAGTTATTTGACCTCTAAATTTTAATCAAAAGATAATGTTACTGACTGCATGCTATAGTAGTCTCCATTGATCAATTTATCTTTTATGTGCCAGCATCATGTCAATAATTTATAATGATCACAATGGTTGGGATACAAATAGCTTAAAATAGGCAGCCTTCAGTTAGTGTTAACAGTTTCACCTAGATCTGAAGGTAATGGATTCAGATTCAACTCCAGAGATGTGTGTACATAAATTGAGGTTGAGACTTTAATGCAGTACTGAGGGAGTGCTGACTGTTTTCAATTTGTTGTGGTATGATCAGCAGTACCTCCAGGAATCTAAATAGGCAACCATAGCTTTTCACCATATTTAGCAATGACTTGGATGAAATAATAGAGAGCAGCATGTTCGAGTGTAAATGTTGTGCATACTTTCATTGCAGGAACCCCTGATGTAAAGGGGGGGGCGGGGGGAGGTTATGTATTTGGTAATCCTGATGGACTGTTACTTTAAAAAATTGATGTGATGTAATGATCAGCCATCTTCGGTGGAAAATACTCATCCCTAACTGAGTGACTTGCTGGGTGATTTCAGAGGGCAGTTCAGAGTCACGCATTGCTGTACTTCTGGCATCACATCTGTGCCAAACAAGGTAAGGACAAGTGATATCATTCCCCAAAGGATATTCATGAACTGCCTTGCTGCCTGCAGATTTACCACTTCCTTAATAAAACTGACATCGTTTAAACATTTAAGCCTGGTTCTTGTTGAAACTTAACACAAGAAGCAAAGTGGTGATGACGAAGGGGTAAAATCTGCTTACATGTAATCCAATAATTCATTTTGGAGATGCTTTGATAAAAAGAAAAAGGAATAAAAAAACACCATCACTGCACTGAAGCAGGTATAGTCAGTAAAAGAAAGGATTTCATCTCAGCAAAAGGTGAATGGTACAGAAGAACATGGTCCACTGAGAAGTTACACTCAATAATTGAGTACCTTAAAGGGTGGGAAATGGTGTATAGACTTGGAAAGAAACAGACAGCCTTAGGAGTATCTTGTTCTAAAATGGGAAGAAGCAAGGCAGTTCTAAAATGTTTGTAGTACAGTGTTATGCAGGCCCTTCCTGCTTTAAGAATACAAAATGGTAGAGACTTTAGCACCATATGATTGTATGGTGAAAATATAGAGAGCTGAAACTCCTATACAGAGAGATTCCATTATTTTGTCAAGCTAACAAATTTGAAGTGGATATTGTCATCCCCGTGTTCTGCAGTACTATGTTGGAAGGAGTTTTCAACCTCTTGAGGAGTCTGATGAAGCCAGAGACGTTGATTTCAAAAATTTAAGAAATATTAGAAATCCTACAAACCATTTTGATTGCAATTGTGGAATCTGCACCTTTCAGTAATCAGCAGGATGGTGAATCTATCTCCCAGTTTTAAAGAAGTTAGCAAAATTCTGTGAATTAGGAGATGACTTAAATGGTTTTATCAGGGACTGACTGGAGTGAGGTTGAAGAGGTGAAGCAATCCAGAAGAGATTACAGGTCATTCTGCTGTAATGTGACAGTTGTGTTCCTCTGCAAGCTTGCACTATAGAAAGTCATGCTATGGGAAACTGCTATAGAAATTGTGCTATAGAAGATCGTGCTATGGGAAACCCGCTATACCCGTTCAGCAGAATGTTCATGTGATGCAAGTAATGTCCATAATTCATCAATCGCATTGTAGCCAATTCGTGCTGATGAAATGTGTGTTATAGAGCTACCTGTACTGATGGAAAGGAACCTATGCTCAAGGAAAGCTCTCAAAATCAGTCTTGATGGAACTAGTAGCCACGAGAGCTCAACAGCTAAACCCAAGCATGGGAGTTCATAAAATGGCAGCTGGGAGATCAGCACCTACACAGACTCAAAACTGTTTCGAAAAACAGGTCACACAGCAGCAAAGTACTGGTATAAAAGAAGCTGAATGCAGAAACTGTATGTTGCTCACATTACTTTGACAAAGAAATGCCTGGTCAATGTGTCCTTTTTGTTTGCCAAAGTTCAGAAACCTAAGAAAATCTATACAGTACAAAGAGGGCATAAGAAAAAGCACACAACCACTTTCCAAAGAGCTGGTGTTAAACATACTAGCCGTTTTTAATATGAGAATATAGGAAACATGGTTAGTAAGTTTGTGGATTGCACCAAAGTTGGTGGTATAGTGGACAGTAAAGGTGGTTATCTAATCGTACAATGAGATTTTGATCAGCTGGGTAAGTGGGCTGAGGAGTGACAGATGAAGTTTAATTTAGATAAATACAAGATGCTGCATTTTGGTAAGCCAATGCCAGTGCAGGACTTTCACAGTAATGGTAAGGCCCTGGAGCGTGGACAGATAACTGTGGTTGCAGGTATATAGTTCCATGAAAGTGGCACTGCAGATAAACAGATAAACAGGGTGGTGAACATGACATTTGGCATGCTTGCCTTCATGGGTCAGAGCACTGAGCCTAGGAGTTGGGACGTCATGGTGCAGCTGTTCAAGACATTGGGTAGGCTACTTTTAGAACATTATATACAATTCTGGTCACCCTGTTATGGGAAGGATGTTGTTCTACTGGAAAAAATTTACCAGGATGTTGCCAGGACTGGAGGATTTCAGTTATAAGCAGAGGCTGGGTAGACTGGGCTTTTTTTCTCCCTGGAGTGTCAAAGGCTAAATGGGTGACCTTCTGGAGGCTTATTAAATCATGAGGGGCAGAGATAAGATAATTTTTCCTTGGTAGGAGTCCAAAACTAGACTGCCTAAGTTTAAGGTGAGAGAGGAAAGATTTACAAGGGACCGGAGGAATAATTTTTTCACCCAGAGGGTAATGTGTTTGGTCCATATCCCTCTAAACCTTTCTTATTCATAGCGCGTTTTGAGAAGATTTGTAATTCAGGTAGAGGTTCTGGATAGGCTCACTGAGCTGCAAAGTTCATTTCCCGACGTTTCGTCACCCTAATTGGTAACATCTTCAGTGGGCCTCCGGGCGAAGCACTGTTGGTAATTCCTGCTTTCCATTTATATGTTTGGGTTTCTTTGGGTTGGTGATGTCATTTCCTGTGGTAACGTCATTTCCTGTTATTTCTTTCAAAGGGTAGTAGATGGAGTCTGACTCAATGTGTTTGTTGATAGAGTTCCAGAAATGACTGTCAGACTACTCAGACCACTTGACCTCATGGTAGCCCACAAACCCACCAACACACTAAAACAGCAGCTAATGAACTTGAAAGACCCTATACAGACAACAAGCAAAACTAATATTATTTACAAAATACCGTGAAAGGACTGTAACAAACGCTACATTGGACAAGCAGGCAGAAAACTAGCCACCAGGATAAATGAACATCAACTAGCCACAAAAAGACATGACCCTCGCTTACTAGTATCCTTTTATACAGAGGAAAAAGGACTCCACTTCGACTGGGACAACACATCCATTCTAGGACAAGCCAAACAGAGACATGTACAAGAATTCCTCGAAGCATGGCATTTCAACCAGAACTTATTATTTTTATTATTTTCAGAAATAATTCTACCCATGAGCTCCTTGGTGAAAAAATGTGTTGGCAGTATTGTTGTATTGTATGGTTTCATCACATCTCTGCAAAACCCACCTTTGCCCATGTGTTTGAACTGCATGGCTACGTTGTCAAATGAAAGTATAAGGTCAAGCAAATTGAAAAACAAACAAACATTCAGATATATGGCATCCAGATAAGAAGGATAAACCCTTAGATTTCTTCAAAAACCTTCAAGATAATTTTGAAAGAAGGCCAATGCTGAAACAAATACTTACTTAAACATCATAGAAATTAGAGAGGGTTTTGTTGCATCATACAATATTAGTAAACTGATTGCTAAAACTGGAAATGCTCACTACGTTGATGAGTCACTTATCCTGCCTTCAGTGTCCATAATAATATCTGATGTCAAGAATTTGAGTGTCAAAGAAACAATTTAGGCTATTCCTTTGAGTAATGCTACTGTTGCCAAAAGAATCAACGAGATAGCATGGGACATTGAAGAGGGATTGGTCAGTTCATTACAATCCAAGAAATTATCCTTACAACTAGACAAACCAACTTTGCAAAATAACGACGGTCTTTTCATGGCTTGAGAGAGATTCTGGAACAGAAACAAATTAATTGAAGAGATATTGTTTGCCAGGAGGATTAAAATGGATACTAAGGAACTGTCTATTTTTGAAGAACCCAAAAGTTACTTAAGCGAGAACAATATTCCAATGAAGAATATAGCTACTTGTGCAACTGATGGTGCTGCTTCTATCACTGGTTGATACAGAGGATTCATTGCCCATCTGAAAAGAGCTATCTATACCTTTTGTCTTTACTAATCATTGTGTCATTCACAGGGAGCATCTAGTAGCTAAAAATTTAGGAGGATGCTTCAACCTTTCGCTTTCAGTTGTCATAAAGGCCGTACACTTCATCAAATCCCATGCCCTTCAGGATCATCTTTTCCAGTAGCTGTGTGAAGAAAATGAAGAACACTTCCAGACACTGCTGCTGCATATCGAGGTGAGGTGGCTTTCCAAGAGAAGATGTCTTCAACGTTTTGTTACATTCTGGAACACCATCGTTCCCTTTATGTCTGATAAAGAGTATGGAGAAAGACTTGCTGATGTTAAGGCGGACATATTTTATTTGGCAGATATCTTTCAGAAATGTAATTTGTTAAACAAGACCTTACAGGGCAAAAACAGTAACCTCATAGATTGTAAGGAAGCCATTGTTTCTTTCCTTAAGAAACTCAAAGTCTACTGGCACAACATGGGGCGTCAAGAATTTTTACAATTTCCAAACCTGAAGACTTCTCAGAGGCACTGAAGGATGATGAACTAACCATTTATGTGAAATATGCAAGAAAGATTTAATGACTTGTTAAACCTCGGTATCCCTGATGGATTTTGAATCCATTTGAAGCACAACCCACCTAAGGCAGAAATTCAAGAGAGGTTGATTGATTTTCAGAGTGATACAAGTGCACATTGTCAGTTCCTGATGAAGGGCTTTTGCTTTGGTTGAGAGTGGATTCTGCCAGGTAGTTTCCTTGACATTCCTGATGAAGGGCTTTTGCCAGAAACGCCGATTTTCCTGCTCCTCGGATGCTGCCAGACCAGCACCACTCTAATCTTGACATCGTCAGTTCAGTAAGTTATAAAAAGATTTTTGGATCAAGAGTGATTTGCCGAATAAATTTACAACACTGTGGGGAAAAAGCCCAAATTTATTTTTATTGCCTTTCCCTCGACATATTTGATTGAGAGCAGATTATGCCAGGTGGTTTCCTTGACAAAATCCAGGAAAAGAATTGATATTACAACAAAAGTGACCTCCGACTGTCATTGTCTAATTTGGAGCCTGATATCATGAAGCTTACAGAAAAGCACCAAGGTCAAAAATCACACTAAGCCTAATAGATGTTCAATTTCAAATAGTCTTTTTTTAAGTTTTGTCCAGCATGTGGAAGGTTCAAGTTTTCTAGGTGTTCAATCGCAAATGATTTTCTGTCCACCTGTTTGAGTTGTATCCCTGTTTAAAAGGGTGGCCCTGGCACCTGAGAAGAGCTCCTGGGGGCTGTGGCCAAAAAAGTGAATAAATCAGTGATTCTTAAATCCTACAGCACAGAAACAGACCCTTCGGCTCAACCAGTCCATGCTGACCATAATCCCAAACTGAACTAGTCCCACCAGCCTGCTCCTGACCCATATTTCTCCAAACCCACCCTATTCATATACTAGTACAAATGTCTTTTAAATGTTCCATTTGTACCCACATTCACCACTTCCTCAGGAAGTTAATTCCACTTGCAAACTACTTTCTGTGACAAACTTACCCCTCATTTTTTAAAAATCTCTTTCTTGTTACATTAAAAGTGTACCCCTTAGCCTTGAACCTCTCCCATTCTAGGCTAAAGTCAACCACTATTAACTCTATCTATTGCCCTCATTATTTTATAAACTTCTATAAGTTCTCATTTCAACCTCCTACGCTCCAGTGAAAAAAGTCTCAGCCTTTCACTATAACTCAAGCCTTCCATATCCGGCAACATCTTCATAAACTTTTCTGAACCCTCTCCAGCTTAATAATACCCTTCCTATAACTGGTTGACCAGAACTGGACACAGTATTCACCAACATGACTTCCCAACTCCTATACTAAAATGACCAAACAATGAAGGTAAGCATGCCAAATGCCTTTTTAACCACCTTATCTGTGTGAGACATACACTTCAATGAATTATGTATCTGAACCCATCAGTGCCTCTCTTCCACAACACTACTGAAGGCCCTACCATTAATTATATAAGTCCCACCACTTGTTTGTTGTATCAAAATGCAATTCATCACATTTATCCAGTTTGAACTCCATCTGTCATTTTTCAGCCCATTAACCCATTTGACTAGGATCCCTGTGCAATCTTATAAAACCTCCTCCGCTATCTACTATGCCAAGAATTTTGGTATTGTCCACAAACTTACTAACGATGCCTTCTATATTCTCATCCAAAACATTTATATAAATGACAAATAAAAGAGGACCAAGAACCAATCCCTATGGAACACCGCTGGTAAGAGACCTTCAGTCCGAAAAACAACCCTCCATCACCATTCTGTGGCTCCTGCCATTAAGCCAATTATATATCCTGAATCCCATGTGACTTAACCTAACTAATTGGTCTGCCATGTGGAATCTTTACTGAAGTCCAAATAAACGACATCTACTGCTCTACCCTTAATCTTTTTGGTAACTTCCTCAAAAAACATATACAAGTTTGTGAGACCTGATTTGCCTCCAGTCATCAGGCACCTCCCCCTTTATAGATTATGCAAATATTTCAGCAAGAGATCTCACAGTTTCCTCCCTTACCTCCCACAACATTCTGGGATACATTAGATCAGGTCCCAGAGATTTAATTGTCACTATATTCTCTAAGATATCCCAAATTTCCTCTTCTGTAATGTGAACTGTTTTAAAACATCAAAATGTATTCTTGTGTTATCTAGCCTCCCGGTTTTTTCTCCACAGTAAAAAATTATGCAAAATATTAATTTAATATCTCTCCCATCTCCTGGGGGTTCAACACAAGAATGATCTACTCAATCTTTAAAGGGCCCTACCCTCTCTGTAGTGACCCTCTTGCTCTTAATGTATTGTAGAATCTCTTTGGATTATCCTTAACCTTATCTGCCAATGGTATCTCATATCCCCTCTTTGCCTTCCTGATTTCTTTCTTAAGAACATCCCGACACACTTTATATTGATTAAGAGATTCAATTAATCTATTCATGTACTTATCTAAATGTCTTTTAGATATTCTATCTACCCATATCCACCACTACCTCTGGCAGTTTATTCCATACACAAACCACTCTCTGTCAAAACATAAATCCCCTCAGGTCTTTATAAATTCTATCTCCTCTAACTTTACAAGTATGCCCCTTTTCTCTTGAAATCCTCCACCCTAGGGAAAAGACACTTGTCTTTCACCTTATTTATACACCTCATGATTTTATAAACCTCTATAAAGCTCTCAAATAATGATAACTAATAACAAGAAGGACAAGAGCAGCAGATCTACAGGAACGTCATCACCTGCACGTTCCCCTACAAACTACTTACCATTCTGACTCGGAAGTATGGTGCTTTTCCTTAAGTAATGCTGAGTCTAAATAGTAACTCCTTCCATAATGGCATTGTGGGTCTACCTAAACAAAACGGATCGCAGTAGTTTGAGAAGACAGCTCACCAGCATCTTAAGTTCAACAAGGCATGGGAAATAAATGCTTGCTCACCACTGCTGACATCCTGTGAATGAATTTTAAAAGATTAAATTTTGTGATCTGGTTCCAATGACTAGGCATGTATTCTTTCAAGACTAAAGGATGATCTAATTTGTGTTTTAAGATAATTAAAAGGATTTGCTGGATGGAGTCCAAAAGTAGGGGACTTAACCTTGAAAATAGAGTTAAGCCATTCAGAGTTGATGTTATAAAATGATTTTCTTCCCCACAAAGGGGCATGGGAATCTAGACTTGACTGTGATGTTGTTGAGTCTGTGTCAACTGAAAATTTGAAAAGAGAATAACAGAGACAAGGTTATTCGGAGTTGCAGAGACAAGTCAGGTGGATGGAAGTTAATAGATCAGCAAACTTAAGTGTCAGAGCAGGTTCAAACAGCTGATTGACCCACTGCTGTTCCCATGCTCTTTTCAGATGGTTTTGAAGAACCTATGACACCATTTGAAAAAATGTTTTTTCAGGCTTCCTGGCATTACTTAGCCTTCAATGATTAAGACAGATAAAAATTTTCTTGGTGATTATTTCGGTGCTATTTGTAGGACTTTATGTCTTTCCTTACAGTAATAACATTATTGGTTCCAGCAGACAAATCATAATGTGCAATTAGTTATAAAGCTTTTTCTGAAATCCTGAGGTAGTGATAAGGGTAATAGCATTGCAATTTTTTCTTTTTATGGTAACAGATCCTTTTTTGGGGGGACCTATAGTTAATCCATCAACTCACTATGAAATACAATTATAATCAAAAAGGAAAAGCACCTTATTATGAAGGTGTGGATATACTGAACCTTTAAGAGAGTTAAAAGCTAGCAGAACTACCTCACAGCACCAAGTGTTCTGAAGAAGTTAACAATGTAACACTTGGTCAAATGCTAGATTAGCTGGGTTGCTTAGAAACAACAAAACAGATTTGAATTAGGAGTATCAGTTTTAATTATACCTTCAAAACAAAACCAAACTCCAATCAAGTTTGAATTTAGTATATTGGCAATCTTAAAAGCCAATGACACAATCCGAGGCTTTGGGGATATAAGACTGGGAAAAACTGAACAGCTGGAAGGAGAACTACCAAGCCACCAGCTTCTGCAGGCTGCCCAGAGAATAGCTCTCTTAGAGGTGCCTTTATCGATCTGTGACCTGTGAAGCATAATCCCTTAGAAGACGAAAAGACGACACAGGAGGATCCAAATAGAAGATTTGACAGCTGATTGGTTTTGAAAACTTGAATTTTTGGTAAATCTTAATCGGGCACGTTTATTGGACTAGTTTTGTAGAAGTGAAGGTAAAAGATAGGTTAGAGGAAGGAGTTGTAAATAGTTGTTAGTTAATTATTCGCTGTTCTACCTGAAGAAATAAAGTGGTTACTTTTTACTTTAAATAGTTCTTGGCCTCTTGAATTTTCACAGATTACTGCACAGGATAAATCTTTTGTGTGTTGCTGGTTTAAATTAAGCAGGAGGGTTTACCCTGTGTCGTAACAACCTTCATACCACTAAATTAACTTTCAAGCTTGGGCTTTGTTCTGATAAGGCTGGCAGCATTGGTTGTCATTATTCCAATGAAATTGAACAGCTTTTGGATTTCAGATATTTGTGGAAAAATATGAAAACAGGTAATTGGGCTGGCCTCTCATTCTGCCAAAAGGTACCTTAAAACACCAATAACCATTACAATCATGATTGGATGAAAGATTCTCCTGGAGTTTCACTGTATACATTCTTGAAGAGATTATCTTGCTGAATGAGGAATACTCTTGTAAAGAATGTACTGATTTCAAATTATTGCTAAGTTAGGGTGAAAAGCTGAGGATTGTCATTTTTATTATGATAAACTGGTATTTTTATTTGTTTCTTTTAGCTTCTGTTAATTTTGTGGTAAGCATAAATTCTACAAGAGAGACGGTTTAATAGGTTACGGACCAGCATTCTGGCAGGCAGGTTTTCTACTGCAACACCGCTATATTTAAACTAAGTAGCGGGGGGGGGGGAGACAAGCTGGATGTATAAAAAGGAAATTGAAGGGAAAGTTAGAACAAGAGAAGTCAAGAAAGACAACTGTATCAATGAGGCAGAAAATTCGGAAAGGGATCATGCTGTAAGGTTGAGTGAAATAGGGGTTGATGGGAAGGGTGAGAGCAGTAACAAATTAAAAATACTGTATATGAACGCACGAAGCATTAGACATAAGATGGATGAGCTTGAGGCTCTTTTGGAAATTGGCAGATATGATATTGTGGGGATAACTGAGACGTGGCTTCAAGTGGACAGGGTCTGGGAAATGAATATTCTAGGCTACACGTGCTATCGTAAGGACAGACTGACGGGCAGAGGGGGTGGGGTGGCCTTGTTGGTAAGGGAGGATATTCAGTCCCTTGCGCGGGGGACCTAGAGTCAGGGGATGTAGAGTCAGTGTAGATAGAGCAGCGAAATACTAAGGGTAAAAAGACCCTCTTGGGAGTCATCTACAGGCCCCCAAACAGTAGTATGGATGTCGGATGCAAGTTGAATCAGGAGATGAAATTGGCCTGTGGTAAAGATGTTACTACAGTTGTTATGGGGGATTTTAACAGGTAGACTGGGAGAACCAGGATGGTATTGGACCTCAAGAAAGAGACTATGTGGAGTGCCTCAGAGATGGATTCTTAGAGCAGCTGGTGCTGGAGCCGACCAGGGAGAAGGCAATTCTGGATCTAGTATTGTATAACGAACCAGAATTGTTCAGAGACCTCAAAGTGAAGGAGCCATTGGGAAGTAGTGACCATAATACATTAAGCTTCAATCTGCAATTTGAGAGGGAGAGGGTACAGTCGGAAGTGACAGTACTTCTGTTGAATAAAGGGAACTATGGAGCTATGAGGGAGGAGCTGGCCAAAGTTCAATGGTGCAATATCTTAGCAGGGATGACTGTGGAGGAACAATGGCGGATATTTCTGTGTATAATGCAGAAGTTGCAGGATCAGTTCATTCCTAAAAGGAAGAAAGATCCCAGGAGGAGACATGGACGGCCGTGGCTGACGAGGGAAGTTAAGAAACAGATAAAGTTAAAAGAGAAAAAGTATAACATAGCAAAGATAAGCGGGAAAACAGAGGACTGGGAAGCTTTTAAAGAACAACAGAGGATTACTAAGAAGGAAATACGCAGAGGAAAAATGAGGTACGAAGGTAAACTGGCCAATAATATATAGGAGGATAGTAAAAGCTTTTTTAAGTATGTGCAAGGCAAAAAATTGGTTAGGACTAAAATTGGGCCCTTGAAGACAGAAATAGGGGAATATATTACGGGGAACAAAGAAATGGCAGAAGAATTAAATGGGTACTTCAGATCTGTTTTCACTGAGGAAGACACAAGCAATCTCCCTGAGGTAACAGTGGCTGAAGGACCTGAACTTAAGGGAATCTATATTTGCCAGGATTTGGTGTTGGAGAGAGTGTTAGGTCTGAAGGTTGATAAGTCTCCGGGGCCTGACGGTCTACATCCCAGGGTACTGAAGGAGGTGGCTCGGGAAATCATGGATGCGTTGGTGATTATTTTACAGAGTTCGATAGATTCGGGGTCGGTTCCTGAGGATTGGAGGGTGGCTAATGTTATACCACTTTTTAAGAAAGGTGGGAGAGAGAAAGCAGGAAATTATAAACCAGTTAGTCTGACCTCAGTGGTGGGAAAGATGCTGGAGTCTATTATAAAGGATGAAATTACGGCACATCTGGATAGGAGTAACAGGATAGGACAGAGTCAGCATGGATTTATGAAAGGGAAATCATGCTTGACTAATCTTCTTGAATTTTTTGAGGATGTAACTCTGAAGATGGATGAGGGAGATCCTGTAGATGTAGTGTACCTGGACTTTCAGAAAGCTTTTGATAAAGTCCCACACAGGAGGTTAGTGAGTAAACTTAGGACGCATGGTATTGGGGGCAAAGTACTAGATTGGATTGAAAATTGGTTGGCTGATAGGAAACAAAGGGTAGTGATAAACGGCTCCATTTCGGAATGGCAGGCAGTGACCAGTGGGGTACCGCAGGGATCCATGCTGGGACAGCAGCTTTTTACAATATATGTTAATGATATAGAAGATGGTATCAGCAATAACATTAGCAAATTTGCTGATGATACAAAGCTGGGTGGCAGGGTGAAATGTGATGAGGATTTTAGGAGATTACAGGGTGACCTGGACAAGTTAGGTGAGTGGGCAGATGCATTGCAGATGCAGTTTAATGTGGATAAATGTATGGTTATTCACTTTGGTGGCAAGAACAGGAAGGCAGATTACTACCTCAATGAATTAATTTAGGTAAAGGGGCAGTACAGAGAGATCTGGGTGTTCTTGTTCACCAGTCAATGAAGGAAAGCATGCAGGTACAGAAGGTAGTGAAGAAGGCTAATAGCATGCTGGCCTTCATAACAAGAGAAATTGAGTACAGAAGCAAAGAGGTGCTTCTGCAGCTGTACAGGGTCCTGGTGAGACCACACCTGGAGTACTGTGTGCAGTTCTGGTCCCCAAATTTGAGGAAAGACATTCTGGCTATTGAGGGAGTGTAGCGTAGGTTCACGAAGTCAATTCCTGGAATGGAGGGATTACCTTACACTGAAAGACTGAAGCAACTGGGCTTGTATACCCTTGAGTTTAGAAGATGGAGAGGGGATATGATTGAGACATATAAGATTATGAAAGGATTGGACACTCTGGCAGCAGGAAACATGTTTCCGCTGATGGGTGAGTGCTGAACCAGAGGACACAGCTTAAAAATACGGGGTAGACCATTTAGGACAGAGATGAGGAGAAACTTCTTCACCCAGAGAGTGGTGGCTGTGTGGAATGCTCTGCCCCAGAGGGCAGTGGAGGCCCAGTCTCTGGATTCATTTAAGAAAGAGTTGGATAGAGCTCTCAAAGATAGTGGAATCAAGGGTTATGGAGGTAAGGCAGGAAGCGGATACTGATTAGGAATGATCAGCCATGATCATATTGAATGGCGGTGCAAGATCGAAGGGCTGAATGGCCTACTCCTGCACCTATTGTCTGTTGTCTATTAATTCGATCATGTCTCCGATAATTGTTTAAATTGTCTGTATTGCTGTGCGTGCATCCTTAAAGCACTTCCTATGATCACCGAAATGTTAAGGTGCAGGCTGCAGTCAGATTTAATCTACGATTGGACAGGAAAACCTACAAGATAACGACAGAGATACCTGCCAGCATCTCCCTTCGAAATCAGCATGTGAGCATATGCACATTTCAGCTGATCACAAAATCCGCCCAGATTGAGCATTGCTCAGTAAGATTTAGAGTGCCATCTTGTGACTAGATTATATTTAGTATTAACTGTTTATTAATGCACAAACAGCACGAAACAGAGCACTACAAATTTAGGAGAGGGCTAGTAATAAATCGTTTGGTCTCTGCTGAGCCTCAGCTAAATATCTGGGCATATGTGTGAGAAATGCACAGACCTGTCTATAACAATGATAATTTCTGATCTGTGTATGTAAATGTTGACAAATGTATGGCATGACCAAATGTACAGACCATCAAATTATTTTATGAATAAAGTATATTTTTGAAATAAAAAAATTCAAATGAATGTAGAAATACTAAAATTCTCAAAGAGTTTATCAGTTATGTCTTTTCTGGGAAAAGCTTCCCTGGCATTTGATTGTTTGCAGACCATTTTATTTAACTTCTGGTTGTTGAATTCTTAATTAACTATTCTCACTATAAATCGTAGCAGATAGCTTTTTTTTAAATAGGGACACAATTCAAGCGATACATTCCGTATTTACTGTGAATTCCACTCAAGATAAACGAACACAGAAACACCACCTCAGCTTGCATCCCTGATTTTCAATCCTCTCCTTTCCCCGTCCTCCCCTGACGCTACGTCCGTGCGCTCGGTTCCGACTCGGATTTTTTTTTTTAAAAAAATCAACCACACACACAAAAACAATTCTTACATTATCGACGCCATCTTCCACCGGCCTCCAACGCAGGAATGGAGTCCCGGCAGAGCCATCGCGCCAACCGAAACAAATAATCCCGGGCACACTGTCCCGTCAATCGCGGCGTACGGGATTAAAACAAAAAAAAAGTCTGAAGTGATAATAATAGGGGAAGCGAATTTGCTGCAGGACTGAGTTTACTTGGTGTTTCTGTTCATGTAATGTGACTTTGAGGAAGTAAATAATAAAAAGCGAGTGGTGAGAGGGAGATGGGAGGAAGCCGGCGGCGCTGTTGACACTGTTTGTGCTCGGCCGGAGGAGTGGAACGGGTGACCGTTAAAACCGTTAAGCGGCCCGGGCTCGCGCTTGCTGCCCGTCGCCATGGGTAACCAGCTGGCCGGCATCGCCCCGTCCCAGATCCTCTCGGTCGACAGCTACTTCTCCGACATCCACGAGTTCGAGTATGACAAGAGCCTGGGCAGCACCCGCTTCTTCAAGGTGGCGCGGGCCAAGCACCGCGAGGGCCTGGCGGTGGTCAAGGTGTTCGCCGTGCAGGACCCCTCGCTGCCGCTCACTGCCTACAAGCAGGAGCTGGAGGAGCTGCGGCAGCGGCTGCTGGGCGCCGCCAACTGCGTGGCCTTCCAGCGGGCCAGCTTCAGCGAGCGGGCCGCGCTGCTCTTCCGACAGTACGTCCGCGACAACCTCTACGACCGTATCAGCACCCGGCCTTTCCTGGGCCACACCGAGAAGCGCTGGGTGGCCTTCCAGCTGCTCACCGCGCTGGAGCAGGCCCACCGGGCCGGCGTCCGCCACGGCGACATCAAGACCGAGAATGTCATGGTCACCAGCTGGAACTGGGTGCTGCTGACCGACTTCGCCAGCTTCAAACCCACCTACCTGCCCGAGGATAACCCGGCCGACTTCAACTACTTCTTCGACACTTCCAGGAGGAGGACTTGCTACATCGCTCCCGAGCGCTTCGTGGACGGGACAATGTTCAGCACCGAGCTGGAGGCGGCCAGGGATTCGACCACTCCGCTGGTGGACCTGACTCACAACAACCAGAGGACCAGGGGAGAACTGAAACCAGCCATGGACATCTTCTCCGCAGGTAACTGAACGAAGCCCGGGTTGCTTCTGTGGCGAGTGATCAATGGCAATGAATGAATTTGCGAGCGCTGCTTCAGGAGTACAATGTGGGGGAAGTTGTGCTTTTCTTAACTGCACCCTCTTGAGTTTCCTAAAGTGAGGGGTGACCCTTCACTATGGGATATTAAGTTTAAAAATCACACAACACCAGGTTATAGTCCAACAGGTTTAATTGGAAGCACACTAGCTTTCGGAGCGACGCTCCTTCATCAGGTGATTGTGGAGGGCTTGATCGTAACACAGAATTTATTGCAAAAATTTGCAGTGTGATGTAACTGAAATTATACATTGAAAAATTGATTGTATTTTAACAAATGAAAGGCTTAACAGACAGTAATAGTTTCACTTCTTTCATGTGTAAATCACAAAACCCTTTTTTTAAAAGTTGCATTCTCGCGTTAGCTGTTAACAATGGTGATAGCTAGACAATATGTTGAAGGTGTTAGCCCCCTGTGTTCTGTCTATGCCATGATGTTTAGATTGATTCTAATCTAAAAAGTGAGATAAGAGTTTTAAATAAATTCATGCAGTTTTTGAGCAAAGTGCAATGTAACTCTGCAAGTACAAATTCACCACACAAAATATGTGTGCATGTGGGTCTTTGTCTATGTGTGTGTGTCTGTCTGTCTTGGGTGGGGGTTGTGAGTGTGAGAAAGAGTGTGTGTGTGTGTGTGTATGTAGTGAGTGCAGAGTGTCTTAAGTCTGTGAGGGGGTGCATGTGGGAGTGTGTGTCTATATGGGTGTGTGGGGTGTCTGTGTGCACATCTGTGTGTATCTGTATCCCTGTTATGTGTGTGTGTGTGTGTGTGTAGTACAATGGTGATCACCTATAATGTGACATGAACCCAAGGTCCCTGTTGAGGCCCTCCCTATGAGTACCGAACTTAGCTATCAGCCTCTGATCGGCCACTTTCCTCTGCTGCCTGTCCCGAAGTCCACCTTGGAGGATGGTCACCCGAAGGTCCGAGGCTGAATGTCCTGGACTACTGAAGTCTTCCCCAACTGGGAGGGAACCCTCCTGTCTGTTGATTGTTGTGCGGTGCTCATTCATCCATTGTCGTAGCCTTTGCTCGGTTTTCCAATGTGCCATGCCTACGGGCATCCTTGCCTGCAACGTATAAAATAGACAACGTTGGCTGAGTCACATGAGTACCTGCCATGTACAAGGTAGCAGGTGTTCCCACGCGTAACTATAACCTGGTGTTGTGTGATTTATAACTTTGTACACCCCAGTCCAACACCGGCATCTCCAAATCATGACTACTATGGGATACTGGCATACTCTGTACGTACCAGGGTCAAATCCACACTCCCTGACCAGGCTCGGGCAAAACTCTTGCTGTCAAATAAGTCACGCTGTTTCCCGTTTGCAGTTTGCTGTGCATTTTAAAAGGAGATAAAGCAGGTAAGAATGCTGTTGAAATTGTAACCGAAAAGCTTAGGGATTTTTTTTTTAAAAGGAGATGCGACCTTTTGAACTTTACCTTTTTGTCAGAAATAGAACGTGGTGATATAAAAATCAGATTAGAGCTAAAAATCCAATAATGGCCAGGATGATTGGAAAGAAATTGAGTTTAGTAACTTTCAAGCTGGGAAATTGGACTATTAATCCAGATATTCGGTAAGGTTCTGGGACCCAGGTTTGAGTCTTGCCAGGTAGGTGATGGAATTTGAATTCATTTAAAGAAAACTGGAATTGAGTTTAGTGATGACCATGAATTTATTGGGAGAAAAAGCTCATCTAGCTCGCTAATGCACTTTAGGGAAGAAATTGCTACCCTTAACTGATCTGACCTACATGTGACTCCAGACCCACAACAATGTGGTTAAGCCTTAACTGCCTTCTTAGTAATTAGGGATGGCCAATAAATGCTGCCCTAGCCAGTAACTTCCACACTTTGTGAATGAATTCAAACAAAAATTGGGGTGAAACAAGGCTGTATCATTTCCGTCAATAGTCTTCCCCATATTCCTTCCTACTCCACCCTGTATTAATGAAGCCTTTATTTGGAATGGAGCCCTTGACAGCGCAAGTGAAAAACTGTTCCACTTGTGTCACCTCCAGTCCAAAGCCAAGACCACTCCAGTCTCTGTTATTCTGACGATGATTGCATGTTTATGCTCTCAGGACAAGCTCCAAACCATTGTCATTGAATTCACAGAAGGATGTGACTGAACATCCATTAAGAAAAGTCCTCTGCTACCTTGCTCCTAATGTACAGCATTTTTCCCTATCAAGTTCCACAGTGAACTATTGGACAAAGTGGATTTATTCACCAACTCGGCCGCCTCCTTTCAGCAAGGTCAGACATTTGATAAAATTCAACATTGCCTCCAGCGTGCCAGTGCAGTCTTTAGTCATCCGAGGAATAGAGTGTTTGATGACAAAGACCTCAACTGGCATCAAGCTCATGGTTTACAGGGCAATAGTGCTACTTGCCCTTCTCTAGGCTTCGGAGACATGGATAATGGACAAACATCTTGCATCCCAAGGGAAGTGTTAGCGCAATGCCTCAGCAAAATCCTTTTAAATCCAGTGACAAGATAGGCACTCTAATATCAGAGTCTTCAGTGAAATCAAATCTCCTGCATCAAGGCACTGGTTACTGTCAATGGCTGCATTGATAGCCTGATAGAAAAAAAATTTCCAGAAATGAAATCTCTACTCTGAGCCTCTTTATTATTTATGAGAAGATGTTTCAAGGACATCCACAAAGTGTCCCTGTTTTTTTTAAAAAAAAGCAACAGCCCAGTGACACGTGGGAATCTCTTGACCTTGACTGCTCAACCTGGAGTAGCAGCATTTGTGAAGGTGACAACTGTCTCGAGCATCTCTAACAACTCCAGGTGGAGGCCAAGTGCAAACAGCAGAAGAGCATGTGTAAACCTGAGCATCTCACCCATCCTTCTCTTCAAACACTACTTGCCACACCTGTGGCCTAGAAGGATTGGATTACTTATACTCCAGGATATGGGTCCTGATTTGACTAAGTAAGTCATTCTCTGTCTCAAGGTTTGGAGGTGCCAGTGTTGGAGTGGGGTGGACAAAGTTAAAAAAAGTCACATAACATCAAGTTATAGTCCAACAGGTTTATTCAGAAACACTAGCTTTCGGAGTGTGGCTCCTTCATCAGTCACAACCATGTGATGAAGGAGCAGTGCTCCGAAAGCTAGTGCTTCCAAATAAACATGTTGGACTATAACCTGCTGTTGTGATATCTAACTTTGTCTTAAGGGACTGTCTCAGAACTCTAGCTTTCATGATCTCCATTCTCTTGGTAATTCAAGCAAAATGATCACTTTCTTATGTTTATTTGCTAGTGTACAAATAACATGTCCCATACAACTTTTAAATAGGACAGGGTTACCAAAACTATATTACCTGATGACACATCCAGTAGCACATATTTTTCAATACAGTATTGCTCCCAGAATTCATAGAGTCATAGAGATGTACAGCACGGAAACAGACCCTTTGGTCCAACTTGTCCATGCCGACCAGATATCCTAACCCAATCTAGTCCCACCCACCAGCACCCAGCCCGTATCCCTCCAAACCCTTCCTATTCATATAACCATCCAGATGCCTTTTAACTGTTGCAATTGCACTAGCCTCCATCACTTCCTGTGGCAGCTAATTCCATGCAACCATCATACCCTGCATGAAAAGTTGCCCCTTAGACCCTTTTATATCTTTCCCTTCTCACCCTAAACCTAATTCATCCTAGATGAGTACTGAATAGAGTACAATTTGTTATGTTAACAGCTGCTATGTTATTTTGTTGTACCTAAGTCAAGAACATTAAGATCTTGAACAAAAACTGTGGTATAAAAACTGTAGTAATGCAACATTAATGATGTTAATGTAATCACTTTGAAGATCTGAGTTATTGTCGGAGGCTGAGGTTTACAAAATTGAGGAGCATGGATAGGATAAATAGGCAAAGTCTTTTCCCTGGGGTCGGGGAGTCCAGAACTAGAGGGCATAGGTTTAGGATGAGAGGGGAAAGATATAAAAGAGACCTAAGGGGCAACTTTTTCACATAGAGGGTAGTATGTGTATGGAATGAGCTGCCAGAGGATGTGGTGGAGGCTGGTACAATTGCAACATTTAAGAGGCATTTGGATGGGTATATGAATAGGAAGGGTTTGGAGGGATATGGGCCGGGTGCTGGCAGGTGGGACTAGATTGGGTTGGGATATCTGGTCGGCGTGGACGGTTTGGACCGAAGGGTCTGTTTCCATGCTGTACATCTCTATGACTCTAAGATGAACCTGATAATTTATGCTGTAATTGTATATTTCCAGTTCAAATCTATATTGTAAAACACAATTATTTAATCATTTAGTTGTTGCATCTAAAATTTTCCATTGTGGTGCTTCTTGTCTGGCAGTTTCTAGTTGTTCAGTTTTTTTTCTCTTAATTTGGTCTACACTGCAGATATTTGAACTGTTGTATTTTTTTGAGTGTAAAATCTTGTGGCAAAGCAAAAGCGCTTTTCTGAACTGCTGAAATGCGTTCAGTTCAAATATTTACAAGCTAGTTTAATAGTATACATTGTCAAAAATCTTGCTATTTGTAGGGTTCTGTATCCTACAGTATTTACAAAGTTATTTCTTTGCTTCAGTTTTCAGTAAGTACCCTACATAAATGATCATTTTCAGGTTCAGGCACTCACTTGGAGTTTCTGCTAAAGTCAAAATAACTTTTTGATTAAAAAAAATCAAACTCGAAATCGCCTATTCCAGATTGAAGGTTGTTTTGGCAAGTTCCAACTTCGATTAAAGTTGTTAGATTTGTGGTTGTTTCTCTACTTATGGTAAATTGAAAAAGTCAAAAGTTTGTAGTCAGGCAAAGCAAATAATTAAGGAGACGAGTGGGATGTTGGCTTTTGTTGCAAGGGGGAATAGAGTATGAAAGTAATTTGCCTGGATGTTGCCTCTATTGGATAGTTTTTGTTATAAAAATGTTACGACGTGGAAGTCAAACCCCTGTTAAAGTAAGGTATGAGACGGCCAGGAAATCCGTCTCTGTTCGTCCCGGAGATCGTACTCTTTCAAGGTCTGGATTTAAAAAAAACACTTGAAGGCAGTTTAGTTTAATTTTAATTATCCTCTTCATTAATAGCATCACTGTTACAGCATAACACTGATACCTATGAGTCAAGCTAACTGGATTCTGTTAACACAGGTGAGTAGGAATTGCTCTTCTTTCAAGAGCCCTGGCCAGCTACTCCGTCATACTATCAAAACAGACTATTTTTATACACAGATGTACAAGGGCATTTTAGTCACAAACACAAAAGTTAACGAAAGCACTGCATGTTCTGAACTAGGCAGAGTTTTGTTCAGAGGTCAGAATTAAACATTGTTTATTAATTTCACAAAGGAACAGCCATGAATGTTATCTCTCTGTGTCTTGTTTATACAGATTTGCTGATGTTAAGGCAAATGTTCTTAATTATCTTATCCTCCTTGACATACTATTTTCTGGTGTGCAGCAGATGTGTTCTATAATTCAAAATTATATTTTAGTCTAAATGTTTAAGGACAACATTCTCACCCCTCTGGTAATTAAAATCAAACATCCAGAAAAGATGCCCGTAACGTCGAATTTCCTGTTCCTTGGATGCTGCCTGACCTGCTGTGCTTTTCCAGCAACACATTTTCAACCCAGAAAAGCTTGTCTTGTTTTACCTCGCCTCGTGATGTTAAAAGTGTGTGTGAGTGAAAGAAACTCTTAATTTTCACTATTTAAAGAAAAATAACTTTCTAACTCTGATAATGAACACTAAACAAAACTATTAACAAATCCAAACCCCCTTTTCTTAACTGATTACTATCTGACCCGAATGCTATACAAAAAGCTACTCCAACATAATTATTAAACGTTTCGTTAATTTAATTTCTCAAAGTCCATACAGATGGTCTTCTCCTCTCCCTTCAGCCTTCCTTCCTCTTCCTGACTCTTCTGCCTTCTGTCTGGGTCATCTTTCTTTTTTTTAAACTGCTTTTACAGGAAAAGGTACCTTTTGATTGATAATGCCTTCTGAAATTTCTTCGAGAGCAAGATGTTCGATGGGTAGTTAGCTCCCCAGCTCCCTGTGGTTGCTCAGACCTATTTTCAAAATGCCCCTTCTTTTTATACCCCCCAACATCATTCCCCTTCATTGGTCTGGTATAGTCAATATAATACATTCAAGCTCAATTGGGTTTTAGTGTCCTGGGCATAATTTAAATTAATTGGTTAAATTTGAATTGTTGTCAAAACAGCAACCAAAATTCAGGTATCCATTTACCAGCCATTTGCTATATGTATCTATTTTGGAACAGCCCATCTCTTAGCTGTTCTGGTCTGACAGCTGTATTTTAAATTTACTTTAAGATTCAGAAAACACTTTCTATCTTAAAGTGAGCATACCCTCTTTCGACTTTGTAACACCTTCCCTCTTGAGAAACAAACCACCATATGAAAAGATGGCTTTTTTTCTCTAATTCTGAGTACCATTACTCTGAAATACATATGTCTTTAGTCTAAGTCTTACATTAATTCTGCACACATATATAGCATTGAAATTGATACAGTCCAATCTTATCTACATCTTTTCTTCTAAATTACATCTCCAATTACACATTTTTATGTACAATTTGTGAATTGTCTGTTTAAAAGTAAAAAATTAAAAGATGACAGTCTCGTATTTTTGCCTTTAAATCTTGCTAAAAATGTGTGTGTGTTGTGGTCCATGTACATAATCGTCTCCGAAACATTGTTTGTCACATGAACGTTGACATGTTGTAAGGTCAGTACCAAACTCCATATCTCCTCTGATGATTTTTGTGGTGAATATTGAGTTTTAGCAAGTTTGAGAAGATTTTGAGTTTGTTTGAAAAGTAGCCAATTGACTGTTCAATTCCATCAGCAGCTGCCGGCATCAATACAGCTCCAATCCTAATATTGCTAACATCGATTGCAACTTTAAAGGGCTTTAAAAAATTTGATGTAGCTAAAACTGGTGCGGTGGTTAATATGGATTTTAAATTCTCAAATGCTTTCTGACATTGTTCTGTCCACCAAAATTTCACATTCTTCTTCAGTAAATGCATCAACGTTGCCACCACACTGTTGGAAGTTTGAAACAGATTTCCAGTAGAATCCACTCAATCACAAAAATCAAAGTGCCTCTTTCTTTCAGTATGGTCGTGGAAGTTCCTTGATGGCTTTGTCTTCGCGTCCCTTGGGGTCATCCTTCCATGTCTGAAGTTATGTCCCAAGAACATCACTCTGCCTTCGTAAATTCTGTTTTCTTTAAGTTTATTACCATAATCGTTCAAAGAGCTCTGTCAACTGTACCATGTGATCTTTCAACAAATGGCTAAAGATCGCTACATTGTCAAGATAAATGGTACAGTTTTTTTAATCCAGTCACAACTCTGTTCATGAGTCTTTTGAAATGTGGCTGGTGCGTTCTTCATTCCGAGTGGCATCATTTTGAATTAATATAGCCCATTTGGGGTTACAAATGCCAAAATATCTTTTGTTTTCTCTGATAAAGGTACCTGCCAATAACCACATAGTAAGTCCAACTCTGTAATGCAAGTAGCTTGTCCACCTTTCTCTATACAGTCCTCCAACCTTGGTATTGGATAGGAGCCCAATTGAGTTAAAGTATTGACCGTCCGATAGTCCATACAAAATCATTGAGACCTGTCAAGTTTGGGAACTAAAACGACCAGCGAACCCCAATCACTCTGACACGGTTTGGTTTGACGATGTCTTTGTTGAACTTCACATCCACTTCCTTCTGGACCTGTGCAACTTTGAGAGGATTAAGCCTGTGTGGGGGTGGGGGTTGTTCTTTTGGAACAGCATTCCCTAATTTCACCTCATGCGCAATAGTATTAGTCCTCCCCATTCTATTCCTACTTAGGTTCGCATACTGTTGCAACAAACCTTTCAACTCGATTTTTGAGCCAGAACTCACCAACCTCTGCCAATCTTCAAGGACTTCCTCAAAGTGAGTTTATATAATGTGGCACATCAAAATCCATGCCATCTGGATTTGATTCCTCACTCGGGGAGTGGAACAGTAACTAACACCTGTTTCTCCAGTTCCCTGTCTCTACTGTAGTAAGCTTTCAGCATATTCACATGGCGTACTCAATACGGTTTTTTTTTATGTTTGGCATCTTTACGCGATAGTTTACCTGACTCAACTTTTTCTCAATTTGATAGGGACCACTAAATCTGGCTTTGAAGGGATCTCCTACCACTGGTAACAACACAAATACATCATCCCTGGGAAAGCGTCTGAACTTTCAAGTTTTTATCTGCCTTCTGCTTCATTCTCGGCTTTGTCCTCTTTAGGAGCTGTTGAGCTAATTCACCTACCTGGTTTAAACTCTCCCTCCCCTCAGATACATAATCAAAGAGTGAGATCTCCGACTTTGGCCTTATCAATTTTCCCCTAATTAGTTTCAAATGCCCCCTCGTTTTATGTCCAAATATTAACTCCAAGGGAGTAAGTTGAGTAGATTTGTCTGGGGCATCTCTAAGGCAAACAATATGGATGGCATACTTTTATCCCAATCATTCAGGCTATCCTGATAGTACGCTTTTAACATGGTCTTCAGGGTTTGATGTCACATTTCCAAGGCTCCCTAGGATTCTGGATGTTATGCATTTTATTTCAAGTGCTGTATGCCTCAATTATCCATGATTTTCTTAATTGGTTTAGCAGTGAAATCAGACCCTTGGTCTGACTGAATCTCCCTGGGTAGCCCATACTGAGTAAAAAGAAAGCTATCAACTCTTCCTTCACCCTTTTTTTGCCTTAATACTCCATAATGGAATTGCCTTCAGAAATCTGGTAGCTATATCCATTATGGTTAGCAAAAATTTGTTCCCGGTTTTAGTTTCAGTCAATCATAACTGTGTGAAAGGTTCTCCAAATGCAGGAATTGGCAGCAAAGGTGCTGGTTTTATTACTGCCTGCTGCTTATCTGCCATGTGGCACGTAAGATATATGGCAAACTTCAACCACATCCTTATGCAGTCCAGGCCAATGAAAATGTTTTTGTACATTAACCTGAGACTTCTTCACACCTAGATGACCTCCTACTGGTAATTCATGTGCTAACCATAATACTTTGTCTGTATTCTACTGGCAACAGCATCTAGTGCATTTCTGCCCTTTTCTCCTCTGCACTAATGTGCTGTGGTCTCTATTTTCACCTAAGGATTCTGTCCTTAAGATAATCACCCTCAGTATTACATTCTGATTTCTTTCTGAGTATGCATTATAATATATATATTTTATTGTTTCCTCTTTCTGTTGTAAGTCCATTAGCTTTTAGGATTAAACATCTGTTCCTGACTCTTTACCTGTTCAAGTTTTTCCTGTACAATTACATCAAACTAAATATCAGCTAACTGAACCTCAACTCCTTTGTTTTTCTCTTAAGTTCCAGCAAAACGGAGAAATTAATGCTCGTGGTATCGTGTTACTATGCAGTCTGGATGTATAAAATTATGAAGAACATATTGCTAAAGCAATGTTTTAAATTGTGGTGGATCAAAGTGGATTTTAAAAGAACTAATGTATAAAAACTTGAGAAGAAAAGCCCCACTTCTCAAAGCTAGTGCAGTTTTCACCCAGTCACTGAACCTAAAACAGAACTTAGCTAATTTGTGTCAGCATAAATGGAAAGAATTGCAGAAGAGCATAAGACAGAGGTTATTGATATTAGTTTTTGTAGCTCATGAAAATATGCCATGAATCCATTAATGTATTTTGTATCTTTTCAATGCAGACTTTAGTTTATGCAGACAGACAGTAGTTGGAAACACTTTCTGCCATGTGGTATAGAGACAACTGTTGATTTATTTTAGCTCATTTAATTGTTAAGAAGGTTTCTTTGCAAGAGAAATTGCTGTGATTAAATGTCCCATCAGACTGAATAATTCAGTTACATATTTCAGTTGATAGTATAAGTTTCTTTCTAACTCACTTGCATAAAAGATCAAAGGTAGAGGATGCACATGTCAGAAAATTAGATATTGTGACTGTGTTTAATAATTAGAAAGACATTTTTAATTGTTTAGTATTTGATGGCCTTCATACAAGTATGCATATATTTATATGTCGTGCGCACCAATAACTAGAATTTTTTTTGCCTCGTATAGGGTGTGTTATTGCAGAGCTTTTCACAGAAGGGGTGCCTATGTTTGATTTATCCCAACTGCTGGCTTATAGAAATGGACATTTTTCCCATGAGCAAGTGTTGAACAAGATTGAAGACGTGAACATAAGAGGTCTGGTAAGCACAGAAAGTTCAGTGCTTAGTTTTGCCAAAATAGAATGAAATGCTGAAGTAAATATGCTTTTAAAGCTATTGTTTAATATGTTTTTCAAGTCAAGTTTTGAGGAGGGGTTTAAAACGATAAGATGATTACTTCATTCTAACTGTTCATCATGAATTACTTTTCTTACTAATTTTCAGGATGTGGGTGTTGCTGACAATTTATAACTCCTCTCTAGTTGCCCTGGCAACTTAATGGTTTGATTTTTTTTTCACCTCAAATGCTATTAAGAGTCAGCCTGAGTAAAAGTGAATGTTGTTTCTCTTCCCTTGTTAGAATCAGTAGGGCTTCTGGTCATTTTTCTGGTGCTTGCTGATAAATGACTAGATTTATCAAATCCACTTTTACAGCATACCAAACTGCGATTTGAACTTCTACTATCTTGTAGTACTATATTTCACTATTATAACTACTACTGTTAGGCTTACATGATCTAATTATATAAACCCTCAATTATTTTACACTTAAAAACGTTTGTACTTCCATTTCTCGTGTAAGATTTCAACTTTTTGCCATTTCATGACTTCAGTCCCAAAAGTCTTGACTGTTGTTGATTTATAGTTCCACTGACGGACCTCCTTGCAAAATGACCATTCCTTAAATAAGCATGGTTAGTGCATGTTAATGGGCTATTTGACTGTGGAGAGAGCACTTTTGCACCAGTGGTCTTTCTAAGAATGATCAAGAGCTAAGGACCATGCCCTGTTAACTTATTCCCCCCCCCCCCCCCCCCCCACCCCCGCCTCTCCAGTTCTTAGTACAAGGGGCTGAGATTGACTGCAGTGCCTGAAATCAAGTTAGTTGAGATTATTTATAGGTCTTCAGGTTTCTGTAACTTAGTGCAACAGTGGGAGTGCCTTTCCTCAGGCAATGTAGTATGTCATTTATAGTACATGGACAACTGATCAGATAGTCATTTGACCATTGCATCTAAGTGTCACCTTCAATTGTAAGGCTAAACAGTCACACGCTTTATCATTACATTTTGAATATTTAATAAAATATTTATGGACTACTGTGAAGCTATCAATTTTTAAGTTATTGATTTTTATTTTGTATTATTCCTGACATTTCTATAATTATAGTTTATTGATGGGTGATAGGTTTAAGCAATACCTAATTATTCCTAGACTTTTTATCTGATTTTTTTTTAAGATCAGATCATTGTTTTTCTTGTACTGCAGGTCAGTCAAATGATTCAACGTGACCCAGAATTGCGTTTAACAGCAGAAGAATATCTTAAACAGCAGAGAGGCAGAGCTTTCCCAGAACTCTTTTACACTTTTCTGCAGCCATACATGGCACAGTTTGCAAAAGAGACTTTCCAGTCTGCTGATGAACGTATCCTGGTAATACGGAAAGATCTAGAAAATATTCTGCAAAATATTTGTGGCGAAGACCAGACTGAGAAAAATGATGGGGAAACCAAAGATCATGGTTTGGTTATTTTGGTATCAGTTATCACTTCTTGCTTGCAGACACTGAAGTACTGTGATTCTAAACTAGCTGCTTTGGAACTAATCTTGCATTTGGCACCCCGACTAAGTGGTGAGATTCTGCTTGATCGTATAACACCTTATCTCTTGCATTTTGCAAATGACCTCATACCTAGGGTACGAGCTGAAGCAGTAAGAACCCTGACAAAAGTTTTGGCTCTTGTCAAAGAGGTACCACGTAATGATGTCAACATTTACCCTGAATACATTTTACCAGGTATTGCCCACTTAGCACAAGATGAAGCAACTCTTGTTAGATTGGCATATGCAGGTAAGAATTGTATTCTGAAAATTTTGACTGTATCCTAGTACAACAGCTTTATTTAAGTCCTCTATGCATTTAACATCAGTTCATATAAATGGCAGCACTTGTTTGTGTTCAAAATGCCTTCACTAAAGTAAAGAGGAAGTCCCCTTGAAAACCAGTAGCAATGTTTATGTCAGCATTCTGGAGTCACCTGGTTGACCTCACATATAGAAGTGTTTCATTTTAAACGGCTATCTATAACATCTTGTCTACCATAACAAAACTTGAGAAACACTAAATAACCCAATGTAACTGATATTGTGAAAATAAGTGTGACACATGAAAATAATTATAAGGAACTATTTCATATTGTTGAATGGAGTAACATGTTGCTGAAGCTTTTGTGTCCGCGCCCATCAGGGCAAAGGCATCCACACAAATTTTCAAATGAATATTATAAGTTAATAGGAGAAAAAGATGCTAATAGCCAAGCTAACCAATGTGTTGTCATAGAGAAATCACCAGAGAACTATAAACTTCCCATGCTCCAAGTTATTGAAAAAGGATGTGGATTGTGAACACATTCATTTCCTTTGCAAGAACAGGCCCCAGCATGTGGATCTATGTCACTTTCTGGCAAGTGAAAATGAGCCAACTAACAACCAGTTTGAAATAGTTATTTGCACACTCAGAATTATTAAGCAAGTGTTGCCTAATTAGGAAATACATTTACAGCCAAACAGGTTTTGCTTTGTTTTTTTTAAATGAGTTGAAAAGTGTGCCGCTGGGAAAGCGCAGCAAGCCAGGCAGCATCCGATGAACAGGAGAGTTGACGTTTCAGGTATAAGCCCTTCATCCATATTCCTGATCCTTGGATGTTGCCTGACCTGTACTTTTCCATTGCCACATTTTTCGACTCTGACTCTCCAGCATCTGCAGACCTCACTTTCTCCCAGTTTTGTAAGTATGAGCTGGTTGAGTTCTGTTTGCATTGAAGGAATGTGCTGTTGCCCTGATCAGCCAATTGCTGGAATATGCCTGTGCATCTGGTATTACACCAGTAATGAAATTGAAACATGTATTGCGCAACTGTATGGAAGCAGAATATCAGTGTTAGAGTTTTCCATCTTAAACGTGAATTTGAGCATGGTATGGCATGTATTGGGGTCCACATGGAAATACATCCTTGCAGCTGTGGTTTCAAAAGTAGGGAATGTAGCATCTATGTGTTGGCAATATACACCAAATAGGAAGTTGGTGGGCATTTAATCACAAATCAAAAAAAGTGTTACTGAGCTTTGGACCTAGATAGGATCCACTAACAAGATGCTGCAGTCAGTCCAAAGACCTGTTTGGCTGTCACACAATTGAGCAATATGATCGTTGAATTTCATTGCTGGTGTCATGCAGTGGTGATGGCATGATTGTTTTGGTTCTTCCTGACAAGCAAAGTACAACTGTATTCAATCAACTTGTGCTTGCGAAATGCAAAAATAAAATCTCTGGTGTAATTCTGCAATCCAGCTGAAGTTGCTGAATAATCCCAAACATGCAATAACTGCACTAAGAATCAACTAAGATAAACAGTCAAGCTCATAACATTGAGTTGTGTTCACCCGGAAGTGTTGTTTGTATATGCAGGGTTGAGTTCTCTTAAAACATAATTTCTTCAAGGCTTGTGGTTTTTTTTAACTTTCTGGAAGCTGGGGAGTCTATAAATCCCAGTTGTTTCCTCCATGGTAAGAGCTTGCCAACCATTTGACACTTTTTTTCTTCTGTAGTTTGAATTGTTGTGATTGATTGATTGATTGATTGATTGATTGATTGAAATTGAGCATTCCTGAAGGTGAGTTGAAAAGCTTTGGCAACACTTAATCTGTTTTCAATTTTTATACGAGCAGGCAACTTTTTTCCTCTAATTTAGAATTAGTTCACGAAAATATTTGCATTAAATATTGAGTAATGTGACTCCATGATTAAACAACAAAAAAGCAAAAAAAAGCCAGTCATGTTCTTGGAGTCAGAAGCACATGACAAGTAATCTTCGTGTATTATGTGCAGATAGTCTAAATAATTGTTTTTTAAAAAGCTGTATTGCAAAATATTGTGATGCTGTAAATCAACTGAAAACTTGGAAAATGCTGGAAATACTCAGATTAATCAGCATCTGTGGAGAGATGTAGAGTTACTGTTGCAGTTCAATAGTCTTTCTTCCAAATTTAAAGAGCCTGATTCTGAGAAGCATTAGAGGTAAATGTGTCATGAGACAATGCTTTGGTGATCTAAAAGTTTGCAGTTAATTGCCTATGCGTCACACATCTCAATTACAATGAGTTTTGTGGATAAGGAGTTTCACCAATCATCTGGTCAGAGATGTTAGTAATCTTGAAATTTCTTCAGGTTTATTCAGGAGAACAAAATTATTGTCTTGAAAGTACAATCTTATCTATGATGCTTTTTATTGAATAAAATGGGATTGCTGTTCCCATCTTTAATTTGAGGCTGTGTAAGCATCAAGACTCTAATTTTTGTGTTCCTTTGTATGAGTAAAGGTCCCTCTGCATATCATAGTGCATCAACATCATTTTCAAGTTTCATGCCTTTTTAAAAAATATCTGCGTCACGATTCTTGCAAACAAAGATTATGCTTTCCCCACATTTGTATTCCATCTGCTACCTTATAGTCCACTCATGGTACTGGTCTATATTTATTTGCAGCTTCTTACAGCTTCATTTCCATCTAGTTTGTTTGATCAGCAAATTCAGGTGCATTACTCTTTGTCAAAGTCATTAATGTAGCTTGTAAATTGTTGAGATCTGGGCATTGATTCTTGTGATATTTCACTAGTCACTCTGCCAACTTGAAAATGCCTCTGTTCATACCCCCTCTGTGCTTAATGTCTGTTAACTAAGACTCTGTCCGCTTTAATAAACCAAAAGAAATCCACAAGCCCTAAAATATTAAAATTTTTCATGCAGCATCTTTTATCAAATGCCTGAAAAAGTGTCACACCACATTCAAAATGCTATTTCTGTTTCCCTCTTCACAGAAACTGCCAGACTTGTTGAATTTCTTCTGTTGTTTATAAATTGCCTTTTGAAAATCCAAGTGTAGTACATATACTGACTCCATGGTATCTAGCCTACTATTTACATCTTCAACAAATTTAAATTCTGTTTGACAAATTGGTCATTCTTTCATAAAGTCATGTTGGCATGTTCTAAACATATGAAGCAATGAAGACTTCCTTAACTTGTAGCACTTTTCTGATGATAGATGTCAAGTGAATTGTTTTGTAATGCACTTTCCCCACTCCCTCCTTTCTTTGAACAATGATATAACATTTGATGATATCCAACCTGCTAGAACTGTTTTAGTATTATGGGTCTTTTCGTAAATATTCTTCATTGATAGTTGTTATCTCTCCAGTTTTTTTTAAAGTACTAGGGTGTAGACAATCATTTTCTGGGAATTTGTCAGATTTTAGTCCCTTGAAATTTTTCTTTTTATATATATCAATTGCTTAATTTCCTCACTCTTAGTCACCTTGGATTTCGTTCTCTATCTGCTAGGTAACTTGTATTTTCTACTGTGATGGCAAGACACAAAATATTTAGTCAATGCTTCATGATGATTTCTCCTGCCTTGATTTTAAGTGGCCAGTGTTTAATTTAGCTATTCTTTCTTTACATTATTGAGAGATAAAGACAGTCAGAGTATACTTTAGAAGGAAATCAGGAGGGCAAAAAGTGGATATGAGGTAGCTTTGGCAAATAGGATTAAGGAGAACCCAAAGGGTTTTTATCAATGCATTAAGGACAAAAAGGTAACGAGGGAGTAAATAAGGTCCCTCAAAGATCAGCAAGGCAGCTTATATGTGGAGTTGCAGGAGATGGGGGAGATACCGAATGAGTATTTTGCATCAGTGTTTATTGTGGAGAAGGACATGGAAGATATAGAGTGTAGGGAAATAAATGGTGACACTTCGCAAAATGTCCACATTACAGAGGAGGAAGTGCTGGATGTCTTGAAATGCATAAACGTGGATAAATCCCCAGGACCTGATCAGGTGTATCCTAGAACCCTGTGGGAAGCTAGGGAAATGATTGCTGGGCCCCTTGCTGAGATACTTGTATCATTGATAATCACAGGTGAGGTACCAGAAGATTGGAGGTTGGCTAACGTGGTACCATTATTTAAGAGAGGTGGTAAGGACAAGTCAGGGAACTATAGACCAGTGAGCCTGACATTAGTGGTGGGCAAGTTGTTAGAGGGAATCCTGAGGGACAGGATTTACATATATTTGGAAAGGCAAGGACTGATTAGGGATAGTAAGCATGGCTTTGTGCATGGGAAATCATGTCTCTTGAACTTGATTGAGTTTTTGAAGAAGTAATGATGAGGATTGATGAGGGCTGTTACGACAAAGGGTAAACCCTCCTGCTAAATTTAAACCAGCAACACACCAAAGATTTATCCCGTCAGTAATCTGTGAAAATTTGAGTATAACAGAGAATAATAAATTAACAACTATTCATAACTCCATCCTCTAACCTATGTTTTACCTTCTCCTTCTACAATAGTAGTTTGATTTAAAAACCCCCAATCTAAGACTTAACAAAACTTCAAGTTTTCAAAACCCAGCCAGATGTTCCTGTGTTTTCTTCTTAGGAATTTCTGCTTCACAGATTACTGATTGATAAAGGTACCTTGCCCAGAGAATAGCTCTCTGAAAGTCTGCAGATACTGGTGGTGAGGCAGTTCTCCTCCTAACTGTTCAGTTTTCCCCAGTCTTATGACCATCTCTTCTCCATTCTCCCCCCCCCCGCCCCCCTAAAAGTATCTGATTCTGTCATCGGCTTTTAAGATTGTCAATATGCTAAATTCAAACTTATTGGGGTTTGTTTTGACTATAATTTAAACTGATTAGCCAAATTCAAATTTGATTTGTTGTTTCCAGGCAGCCAGCTACACTAGCTTTTGACCAAGTATTACATTATTCAGAGCACTTTGTGCTGTCAGGTCGTTCTGCTAGCTTTTAACATTTTTACTGGTACAGTACATCCATATATTCATAACAGGGCAGAGTGGTGGATGTGATCTATCTGGACTTCAGTAAGGCGTTCAAAAAGGTTCACCATGGGAGACCGATTAGCAAGGTTAGGTCACATGGAATACAGGGAGAACTAGCCATTTGGACACTGAACTGCTTGAAGGTAGAAGACAGAGAGTGGCGGTGGAGGGTTGCTTTTCAGACTGGAGGCTTGTGACCATTGGAGTGCCAGAAGGATTGGTGCTGGGTTCACTACTTTTCATCATTTATATAAATGACTTGTATATGAATATAGGAAGTATAGTTAAGATGACACCGAAATTGGAGATGTAGTGGAGGTAAAGTGTAATGGGATTTTGATCAGATGGGCCAATGGGTTGAGGAGTAGCAGATGGAGTTTAATTTAGATAGATGTGAGGTGCTGCATTTTGGAAAAGCAAATCTGAGCATGACTTCTACGCTTAATGGTAAGGTCCCAGGGAGTGTTGCTGAACAAAGAGACTTTGGAGTGCAGGTTCGTAGCTCCTTGAGAGTGTAGTTGCAGGTAGATAGGATAGTGAAGAAGGTATTTGGTATGCTTTCTTTATTGGTCAGAATATTGAGTATAGGAATTGAGTGGTCATGTTGCAGACATACATAACGTTGGTGAGGCCACTTTTGGAATATTGCATGCAATTCTAGTCTCCTTCCTATCAAACGGATGTTGTGGAATTTGAAAATGTTCAGAAAAGATTTATAAGGATGTTGCCAGGGGTGGAGGATTTAAGCTATAGGGAGCGGTTGAATAGGCTCGGGCTGTTTTCCCTGGAGCATTAGAGGCTGAGGGCTGGTCTTTTATAGACGTTTATAAAGTCATGAGAGGCATGGATAGGATAAATAGATAATGTTTTTACCTTGGGTGGAGAGAGTCCAGACCTAGAGGGCATAGGTTTAGGGTGAGAGGGGAAAGATATAAAAGGGATCTATGGAGCAACTTTTTTGCACAGAGGGTGGTGCGCCTGTGGAATGAGCTGCCAGAGGAAGTGGTGGAACCTGGTACATTTAGAGGATTTAAAAGGTATTTGGTTGGGTATATGAATAGGAAGAGCTTAGAGGGATATGGGCCGGGTGCTAGCAAATGGGACTGGATTAGGTTAGCATACCCAGTCGGCATGGACAATTTGGACCAAAGGGTCTGTTTCCATGCTGTGCATCTCTGTGACTCAATATACTTGAAACAGCTGTTACAATTTGTTAGTAGCTGCATAGTTTGCTGCCCAATTCTGTTTTTCCCTCTTCCGTGACATTTGGTGACTGATTTCCTAACACTTTCAATCTTCAGATTTACTGCTCATCCTTGTAATACTTTTTAATAAAAAAGACTCTTACTAATATTATTCTTAACTTCCTATGGATGAAATTTTCTCAAGAGTTTTTGCTTTTTATTGGTATGTATTTTTATTGAAGATTAAGTTATTTCTTTGCTTCCTACTTTCTATTTACCATTATACCTTTTTGGCAATTTACTCCCATCACCTGTAGCCAACTTTCCCTCATAACTTTGTAATTGGCTTTGTTTAAGTTGAACAAACTTGTTTGTGATTAGAGTATGTTATTTTCATACTTTACATAGTGATAATATATTCAAGTTATCTTTCTCATTGGGTCATTTTACTGTGATATTAATTTATCCTGTAATGGTATAACTGCTAGTCAGGAGCCTTTTGAACTACTATCACTGATATTTTTTGACCTGTGCTGTTCCTAATATCCACCCAAATTGATTCTAGTTCCAAACTTTGAGTAAAGATCCCTTTTCCACAATGCTTCTCCTATCATCCTTTATTAGGGCTATCCTTGTCAACTTTTTTTTTCTGTTCTTTTGATGTATAACAAAGACTTATTTCTTATCCTTGCTCATCTTGTGACTTTTTTTAATCTAATTACCATTAAAGACAATTTATCTTTATTTGTGTGACTGGTTCATCTACCTTATTGTGAATTCTTGCACATTAACATCAGGTGCCTTCAATTTTTTCTACCTAATGTTACCTGCATCGGCTGTACTCTCTGCACAATTACGTTTTAAATGTTTGACACTTCCTGTACCACTCCAATTGTCTTTAGGTGCTTCAGCATACTTTTTTGTTTGTCTCAAATTTTGTCTTTGGATTTCTAATTCTTCCTTCAGCTGAAACATTCTTCACTTGTTACTTTAAAGCTATTTTTCCCTCAAGTCTCTATATTAGCTCTACACTGTCCTCCCTGCTGCATCTGTTTATCGTTACCTATATTGGTACCCTCCAGGATAGCCTCCAAACTCAAATCCCAAATTTCCCTGTAGCTCCGCTTCCACTGACTCATGAGCCTCCTGCTAAGTTTCCGCTCTCGATCCTGATAAGGCAGAAGTCTGTGGAACATGAATTGAAGCCCTGCCCAGAAAATTGGCAATGCCTCCACTTCCCTGATCTTTATCAGATCTGCATACTTCCACAGACTCGCTGCTCCCTTTCCACCTTCCTGTTTATAGTGTATCTTGATGTTGCAGTGAGCCATCATCAAGCACGTTGGAGTTTGGAATTATGGTACATAAGTGAGACCTCTGATTTTTCAGAAATAAATTCATGCTGCCAGTGCAAGTGAGGATTATTTTGGATTTTTTATTTAAATGGGCAAAATACTCATCTTAATTTTGCAGGAAATCTAGCATTGGTTAAGTGAAAGTTACTGAATGTCTTTCACTAATTCACTTTATTATGTTTAATCAGAAAACATAGCACTTTTGGCTGAGACTGCCCTCCGATTTTTAGAAATAGTTCAATTAAATAATTTGAATGTGGAAAATGATATAAATGGTGAAGAAACAGAGGAAACGTTGCACCCAAATGAAAACTATGACTCAGGTAATCCTTTTGCATTTTAAATTAAACCTTTTTATTTCTCTTTCCACAACTTGAAATGCAACTACTAAAGTTTCTGGCTTAAGTTCTTAAAGTGAACAATTGTATCCTAATACTAACCTGATTTCCAATATTTGCAGAATTGCAAGCTCTCCATGAGATGGTTCAGCAAAAAGTGGTAACACTATTGAGTGACCCAGAAAATATAGTGAAACAGACATTAATGGAGAACGGTATAACACGGCTATGTGTGTTCTTTGGACGTCAAAAAGCTAATGATGTTCTCTTGTCGCACATGATCACCTTTTTGAATGATAAGAATGACTGGCACCTTCGTGGTGCTTTCTTTGATAGTATTGTTGGTAAGTACAGTACTTTTTTTACAGTATGACAGTATTGCAAATAATTATGCCCACTTAACTGTCATACTCGAAGTTGCAGCATTATTTTATTAGTTTACTGAGAACTTTCTTATTGTGCATAAAATATGGTCTTTCCATGTAACTTTTTAATAAATAAAACAATACTGACAGCTTTTGAAAAATATGTAATAGTGTTTTAGTGATGCTCCTATGAACTAATAAGTTAATTTTGCAATATTGGTGATACATTTTTGACAGGCAGGGTAGTTGCCCTCTGAAAATTATGCTTGATACAATGTAGAAACACCATATTCTGGATGCAGAAATAATAAGAGATTTCTGAAGTGTTGAAAATTCCCTGGACCAGCTGCATTTTATGTTCTGTTTCTTAGGTTTGTCCCAAACAAAAAGAATATTTCTAGATAATGTGGATCATTAACCTTCCATTTCCATTCCTCCTGACATGGTTCTCCAAACGTGGTTTAGTTAGAGTTGACGTTTCTTATCTTTTGAAATTTAGCCCATCATGTCTGGTGCTTTGTCATTCTGAGGCACAGTGGCCTACTTTTATGGGTCATACCTGTTAGTGCTGTATGAAAGCTCTGTTGGCAAAATTATTGGAAACAAAATCAGAAAATTCTGCCATTGGTCTTTTGCCAATGATGCCATTCAGCTTTTGTGACTTCTACTTTCCGTGTTTCTTCTGATCTGATGCTACAGTAGCACCAGTTTATTCCTCAAACTGAAACCTTTATTATGGATGGGACAGCTGAGATGTACTGTGCTATAACTCAACAAAAAAACTAGAGAAATTAATGGATTAAAGGACAATAAATCTCCTGGACCTGATGGATTGTATTCTAGGGTTTTAAATGAATTGACTACTGATATAATGGATGCACTACTCATAATCTTCCACAAATCTTTTAATTCTGAACGGAAACTGGTTTAGAAAATTGCTTATTCAAAAAGGAAGCAATTCTACGCACCCGACTATGTACAATTCTGGTTGCCCTGCTATAGGAACTGAAAATGGTGCAAAAAAAATTACAAGGTTGCTACCGAGGCTGGAGGGTTTGAGGTATAAAGAAAGGCTGGAACTTTTTCCCCTAGAGTGTCGAAGGTTGAAGGGTGACCTTGTAGAGATTTATAAAATTGTAAATGACATAGATAAAGTGAATAGCCAAGGCCTCTTTCCCAGGGTAAGGGTGTCCAAAACTAGCCAGCATTGGTTTTAGGTGAGGAATGGAAGATTTTAAAAGGGTCTTGAGGGGCAACTTTTTCACACTGCGAGTGGTGCATATATGGAACGAGCTGTCAGAGGAAGTGGTAGAGGCAAGTACAGTTGCAACATTTTAAAATACATTTGGACAGAGATAGAACATAGAACATTACAGCACAGTACATGCCTTTCAGCCCTCGATGTTGTGCCAACCAAACTAAACGCCGTCTAACCTACACCATTCCATTATCATCCATATGTTTATCCAATGACCATTTGAATGCCCTTAAAGTTGGCGAGTCTACTAAGTTATTGGCAGGGCATTCCAGGCCCTTTATTACTCTGAGTAAAGAACCTACCCCTGTCATCTGTCTTATATCTATGTCATGCTAGCCATCAATATCAGAAGGAAAAGACTCTCACTGTCCACACTATCTACTCCTCTGATCATCTTGTCTGTTCTGTTAAGTCACCTCAACCACCTTCTCTCTAATGAAAACTGCCTCATGTCCCTCAGCCTTTCCTCCTAAGACCTTCCCTCCATACCAGGCAACATCCTGGTAAATCTCCTCTGCACCGTTTTCCAATGCTTCCACATCCTTCTGCTAATGTGGCCACCGGGACTGTACGCAATACTCCAAGTGCGGCTGCACCAGAGTTTTGTACAGCTGCAACATGACCTCGTGGCTCCGAAATTCAATCCCTCTACCAAAACACTAACACACTATGCACCTTCTTAACAATCTATCAACCTGGGTGGCAACTTTCAGGGATCTATGCACATGGACACCGAAATCTCTTTGCTCATCCACGATATCAGAATCTTGCCATTAGCCCAGAACTCTTTATTCCTGTTACTCTATCCAAAGTGAATCACCTCACACTCTATTTGCCACCTCTCAGTCCAACTCTGCAGCTTATCTATGTCCTTCTGTAATCTGCAACTGCCCACAACTCCACTGACCTTGGTATTATCCATAACTTTACTAATCCATCCTTCTATGCCGTTATCCAGGTTATTTATAAAAATAACAAACAGCAGTGGCCCCAAAACGATCTTTGTGGTACACTACTAGCGACTGAACTCCAGGATGAACATTTCCCATCAACCACCACCATCTGTTTTCTAACAACGAGCTAATCTCTGATCCAAACTGCTAAATTACCCTCAAACCCATCCATGCTACCATATTTTCTGCAGTAGCCTACTGTGGGAACCTGATCAAACACTTTACTGAAATCCATATACAGCTTTACGTTCTTCCACCTGTTCAGTCACCTTCTCAAAGAACTCGAGTCAAGAGGCACAACCTACCCTTCACAAAATGGTGGTGACTCCCTAATCAAATTATTCCTTTCTAGATGATTATAAATCCTATCTCTTATAATCCTTTCCAACACTTTACCCACAACAGAAGTAAGGCTCACTGGGCTATAATTTCCAGGGTTGACTCTACTCCCCTTCCTTAATGTAAGACCATAAGACATAGGAGTGGAAGTAAGGCCATTCGGCCCATCGAGTCCACTCCGCCATTCAATCATAGCTGATGAGCATTTCAACTCCACTTACCCGCATTCTCCCCGTAGCCCTTAGATTCTTGATATCTCGAGGAATTATCAATCTCTGCCTTGAAGACATTTAGTGTCCCGGCCTCCACCGCACTCTGCGGCAATGAATTCCACAGGCCCACCACTTTCTGGCTGAAGAAATATCTCCGCATTTCTGTTCTGAATTGACCCCTTCTAATTTTAAGGCTGTGTCCACGGGTCCTAGTCTCCTCGTCTAATGGAAGAAATTTCCTAGCGTCCACCCTTTCCAAGCCATGTATTATCTTGTAAGTTTCTATTAAGTCTCCCCTTAATCTTCTAAACTCCAATGAATACAATCCCAGGATCCTCAGCCATTCCTCGTATGTTAGGCCAACCATTCCAGGGATCATCCGTGTGAATCTCTGCTGGACATGTTCCAGTGCCAGTATGTCCTTTCTGAGGTGTGGGGACCAAAACTGGACACAGTATTCCAAATGGGGCCTAACCAGGGCTTTATAAAGTCTCAGTAGCACAACGATGCTTTTATATTCCAACCCTCTTGAGATAAGTGACAACATTGCATTCGCTTTCTTAATCGCGGACTCAACCTGCATGTTTATCTTTAGAGAATCCTCGACTAGCAATCCCAGATCCCTTTGTACTTTTGGCTTCACGAATTTTCTCACCATTTAGAAAGTAGTCAATGTTTTTATTCTTTTTGCTAAAGTGCAAGACCTCGCATTTGCTCACGTTGAATTCCATCAGCAATTTCCTGGACCACTCTCCCAAACTGTCTAGATCCTTCTGCAGCCTCCCCACTTCCTCAGTATTACCTGCCTGTCCACCTAACTTCGTATCATCGGCAAACTTCACTAGAATGCCCCCAGTCCCTTCATCCAGATCATTAATATATAATGTGAACAGCTGTGGCCCCAACACTGAACCCTGCAGGACACCGCTTGTCACCGGCTGCCATTCTGAAAAAGAACCTTTTATCCCAACTCTCTGCCTTCTATCAGACAGCCAATCCTCAATCCATACCAGTAGCTCACCTCGAACACCATGGGCCCTCACCTTGGTCAGCAGCCTCCCGTGTAGCACCTTATCAAAGGCCTTTTGGAAGTCTAGATAGACCACATCCACTGGGTTTCCCTAGTCTAACCTACTTGTCACCTCTTCAAAGAATTCCAACAGGTTTGTCAGACACGACCTCCCCTTACAAAATCCATGTTGACTTGTTCTAATCAGACTCTGCTCTTCCAAGAATTTAGAAACTGCATCCTTAATGTTGGATTCTAGAATTTTACCAATAACCGAGGTTCGGCTAATTGCCTATAATTTTCCATAATAAGAATTGGCCTATAATAAGATGACATTTGGTAACCTCCAGTCTTCTGGCACTATACCTGTAGACAAAGATGACATAAAGATCAAAACCAAATCTCCTCCCTAGCTTCCCAGAGAATCCTAGGAAAAATCTTATCTGGCCCAAGGGACTTACCTATTTTCACACTTTCCAGAATTGCTAGCACCTTCTCCTTATGAACCTCAATCCTGTCTAGTCTAATAGTCTATATCTTCGTATTCTCCTCGACAACATTTGTCTTTTTTTCTGTTTGAATACTAACGAACAATATTCATTTAGTGCCACTCCTATCTCTTCGGACTCCACACACCACTTTCCGCTACTGTCCTTGACAGGCCTTAATCTTGCTCTAGTCATTCTGATATACCTGTAGGAAGCTTTATGGTTTTCCTTTAATCCTACCTGCCAAAGACTTCTGTCCCCTCCTGACTCTTCTTAGCTGTCTAGGTCTTTCCTGGCTAACTTTGTAATTCTCAAGCGCCCTAATTGAACCTTCACATCTCATCTCTTTACATAAGCCGCCTCCTTCCTCTTGACAAGAGATTCAATTTCTTAAGTTAACCACAGTTCCCTCACTTAACCACTTCCTGCCTGGCACGTACATACTTGTCAAGGACACGCAGTAGCTGTTCCTTAAATAAGCTACCCATTTCAATTCTGCCCATTCCCTGCAGTTTCTTTCCCCATCCTGTGAACCCTAAATCTTACCTAATCGGATCATAATTGCCTTTTCCCCATCTATAAGTCTTGCTCTGTGATATATACCTATCCCTTTCCACCACTAAAACACATTCAGCCAAATTGTGGTCACTATCACCAAAGTGCTCACCTACCTTCAGACCTGGCCCAGTTCATTACCCAGTACCAAATCCAATGTGGCCTCACCTCTTGTTGGCCTGTCGACATGTTGTGTCAGGAAACCTTCCTGTACACATTGGACAAAACTGACCATCTAGAGTACTCGAACTAAAGCATTTCCAGTCAGTATGTGGTAAGTTAAAGTCCCCCATAACAACTACCCCGTTACTTCTGCTCCTATCCAGAATCATCTTTGCAATCCTTTTCTCTACATCTCTGAAATTTTTCAGAGGCCTGTAGAAAACTCCCAACAAGGTGACCTCTCCTTTCCTGTTTCTAACCTCCACCTATGCTGCTCCAGTAGATGAGTCCTCATCAAATGTCCTTTCTGCCAATATAATATTGTCCTTGACTAACAATGCCACACCTCCCCCTCTTTTTTGACCACCTTCCCTCTTCTTGCTGAAACATGAACCTGCAACAACCATTCCTGTCCCTGCTCTATCCATGTCTCTAAAATGACCACAACATCAGAGTCCCAGGTACCAACCGATGCTGCAAGTTCATTTACCTTATTCTGGATGCTGCTGGCATTGAAGTAGACACACCTTCCTGCCTGCTGGTACACACTTGCGACCATGAAACCTTAATAATGACCCCACTACTCTCAACCTCATGTACACTGGAGCTACAATTCAGGATACGTGGACATGACGTTTTTGGAGGGATATGGATCAAATACAGACAAATGAGATTAATTCATTTTAGGAAACCTGATTGGCATGAACAATTATTATCCTTTTTTTTAAAATCACATTATTTGTGAGCCTGTCTAGCAATTTCCCTACTAGTTAAGTAAAGCTGGCAGTTCTAATTCCCTATTTCCTTTCTCCCACCTCCATTGAAGAGCAGGGTGACATTTGCTACCTTCAAACCAGTACGAATCATTCTAGGATCTAGAATTTTTGAAGATGATCAATATTATCTGTCATCTGTATAGCTACCTCCTTCAACACTCTGGGATGTAGAAAATCGGGTTCTGGGCACTTATCAACTTTCCATTTCATTAATTTCTCTCTAACAGTCTTCTTGCTATTACTAATTTTCATTGCACATTCTCCCGACTCTATTGGGTCTCTAATGCTGGCAGATTTCTTGAATCTATCCTAGCAGATTGACAAAAAAAATCATTTCGTTCTCTACCACTTTATTGCCTCAAATTTTACTGACTGTGCCCATAATGAACAGTATTTGTCTTGATTAATCATATCCATTTCATGTACCAGATTTTTAGTCCTCTTTCATCCAAATCATTTATGTAATTTGTAAAGAGTTAAGGCTCCAGTGACCCTTGTGAGACACCACATGACACACATTGGTCTAACCTATTTATTCCTACTCTTGATTCCTGTTAGCCAACCAAACCTTCTAAGCGCAGGTGTATGTGGATGCAGCAATTGGCTTTGGCATACTGATCTGTATTGGTATCTAGCTCCAGAAATCACTGCCGTGCAGGAACCTCCGAGGTCTATATAACTGGAAATAAAATAAGGGAGAACACTGTATCCTCCATGCCTTGTGCTTTTAATATCCACAATAATCTTTTGAGGCACCTTATCAAATGTCTACTGGAACCCATCGTATAGCAGACTTGTGAAAATTAGAAGGATAAACGATTTCAAAATGGATACTTGTGGGAAATAAACATGTGAGAGTTACAGGGTAGATTAGGAAGATTGGGAGTGACTGACTGTGCTCCAGGGGCTGGATGAACTCCTTGAGTGCTGTAGTGACTCAGACTCTACCAAGAACTTTTGAGTTTATTATAGTTTTTAGTATGAGGTTTTTATAACCCAATCAATCTGATCAGAAGGCACTATGGCACAGTGATTAGCACTGCTGCCTCACAATGCCAGGGACCCTGGTTCAATTCAGGTGACTGTCTGTATGTGTGGAGTTTGCACATACTCCGCGTATTTACGTGAGTTTCCTCCCACGCACCAAAGATGTGCAGGTCAGATTAATTTGCCATTCTAAATTGCCCATAGTGTTAGGTGCATTAGTCAGAGGGAAGTGGGTTACTCTTCGGAGGGTCGCTGTGGACTGCTTGGGCCGAAGGGCCTGTTTCCACACTGTAGGGAATCTAATCTAATCTAATCTAATTCTGCAATCTGAAGACTTGTTCCAGTTGACACCTGTACGATTACCTCGGATCTATTCTTTCCTCTCTTCGAACTTAGTGCCATTGCGTATTTTCCTGTTTGGAATTGCACTTGTGTTCAACTGTTATACAACAAACTGAATTATAACTTAGATATGTGTAAAAATCATAAATTATTCATGTTGACATTTCGAATTCAGTTTATTCAATTTTATGTCAGGAAACAACACAAATAAGAATTTGATTTTATAGAAGTTTATTGGTACCCAAAAACAATAATGTCATGAAAATTTATCTTGTGTGCCTTGCTTAGTCCATTCTGAATTACTATTGAAAAGGATTATCCGCTATATTTAAATAGCCAGCTGATTTAGATTTATGAATTTGTTGCTTACAATGACACAATTTCCATTCCTAGCATTGTTTTCTTTTTGGTAGCGAGCACTGCCTTTCAGAAATGAAGATGGGGTTCTCTTTGTGGGCAAGAGATGGTCCATATAAAGAAAATTTGAGATTGCTACTGTTTTATTTTAATTTTCAAACAAAGTTAGTACAGTGTATCTGCTTAAGATTGTACTTAATCATATGGTATGCGAAGCATGCAATTTGTTTAGGAACAGAATTATAGAAGCATTTTACATCTCCTACTGAAGCAGCTGAGATATTTTGCTGGAATTGGCCACAAGATGGTACAATAGGATCTGTGTTTCAACAACTTGGATATGACTTGAAACTGAAGTGAATATTGAATTACACTGGAAATTTAATTTTCAGAATGGAAACAAATATTGCTTTAGCTATTAATTGATCAATTCTTTCTTAAAAGAAAGTTGATTTATTTTTGAATTATTTGAAAGAGCAAACAGAAATTGAAATGAACTCTATTCAAATTTAAATCTAGCTTGGTAATTAGAATAAAATGCACATAATTTAGAAAAATACTTAATGATTTAAATTTTAATTGATTTAGAATAGAAATTATTTATTTGCAAAATAGTTTGTGGTATTTAATTACCTAACAGAGTAAGGAGCTGATCAATATGACTCTAAATTTTAAAGTCCATAGCTCGATGATTTTATTTCACCAGTTTTATGCCACAAAGTATGTATTTATGTAAATATGTCTGTGCACATGTAGTATTTGGTTAACTTCAAACAAATGAGTATATTGAACAGATGACACTTATGAAAATGGTTCTTTTTGAGGTGGACGTTAACATTCCAGTAAGTGAGACACTAAGGCAAATCCAACTTAGAATGCAGTTAAGATTGGTTGTGATTGCTGCACATTGCTTCATGTGATGGGCAGAATAATGTTTGTCTATAAAATATCTATGCCTGCTGGTTTGCAAAACCTGTCATTTAGCTTTGCTGATACAACTTGTAGAATTGTCTTGCGTTTAACTTTTCTATGTTTTAGATTGAAGGCGAATACTTGACATGATGAATCAACAATAATGAAATCCAACTCATCCCTTTGAATCCCAGTACTGCGAAAATTGTACCTCATTATTAGTTTGACTTCTTTCTGAATTGAAGTTTTTGTTGGAAGCTGAAGATTTTTTTTCTTTGTAAGTTGTCTTTGTATTTTCAGGTGTGGCAGCTTATGTTGGCTGGCAGAGCTCATCCATCCTTAAACCTCTTCTTCAACAAGGACTCAGTGACGCAGAGGAATTTGTGATTTATAAAGCCCTCAATGCTCTGACTTGCATGTGCCAGTTGGGACTTCTGCAAAAACCTCACATCTATGAATTTGCCAGTGACATTGGTGAGTTTTGATTTTGCAAAGCTACACTTTTCCCTTTTGTTTAAAAATGGTGTCTATACTGAAACATGCCACAATATTGAGCAGTGACGAACCTCTTCAACCCCAGCCAAGGGACTACTGTGTTATACTAAACATTAGTCTAGATCTGCTGACATGATGATGTGAGGCTTTGCAGCTGAAATGATGCTTGTCCCCCTCGGGTGCTATCTGATAGGGAGACAGTGATGCATGTCCTCTCAGTACTACTTGGAAGCATGATTGATGACTGACTTTATTCTCCCTAAGACTGGGGCCACTAATAACTTTCTGGTGCTCCTGACTTTGTAAATGAAATCAGATAACTCAATACTTTTCAAGTTCAAGTTCAGATCTGTGTGCTGCCTTCAGTAAAGTAATTTGGGAGCTGTACTTAAAACAATTTTTTCCATTACTTTGTATTGTTTTTAAAAGGTTTTAGTTTTCTTCTGTTAATTCCTTTAAATGACTGGCTACCTTTATTGTCCAACTAAGCATTTCAAAAATGTCAAAAGAAATGTCTTGTTGATAACATTTTTTGTGTAAAGATGAAAGCTGAACTGTTGGGAACAGGGGAATGGACATTTGTTGTAAGGGCATGAATATAATCCATAATTAACAATCTGAATAATTTATAAAATTAAAAGGAATTTTTAATGAGCCATAGGAATTAGTCATTGGAATAATCAAAAAAATATGGTGGTTGTTAACGTAGAAAAGAGCAATTTGAAACTTTCCTACATTGGCCTGTTTTTGTTAAATGCTAACTTGGGTATTAATGGAATCTAGTTTTAGAATTTAACTGCTACATACGTCATACTTTCAATATGAAGAATATCTGCATTCTTAAAATGTAATTGATTTAGTGAGTAAGCAAAGAAACACGTTTTTTAATTTATGAAGAGACGAGTAGTTCATGTAGGCAAACATAAAATTACCAAGAAAAGACCATCCGATTTCTCAGTGCAGTCATGCTGGTAGCCTCGATTCCACATTATTAACAGAAGGGGAATTTGTAGCCTATGTTAGTTGTAACTTCACAAATTACTTTTGTGAATCTCTTGTGTAATTTAGCGAACTTTCAGAGACATGAGTACTGTAGTAACCTGATGTGGTTATGGTACTGGGTTTGCAAGCCAGAGGTCCTAAGTTCAAATCCTACCATCATAAGTTATGAAATTGGGTTTTCTGAATCTTCATCAGAGCTGTGCAATTTGTCATATGAAAAACCCACTCATTAAGACTGCACAACTTGATGTTATTTAAGATGTGATTTTTATCTCATACTGTGGTTTTATACTGCCCTTAAGGAATGGTTAATGTTCTTCCAAGAATAGAAGTAAAATATATGTATTCGTATCTCTGTCTGCTTTGAGTTCTGATGTCCATGGGAGCAAAAGACTTGAAAAGATTTGCAAATTATTTGCAAGCAATGGGCAAAAATCCAAAATATAGCTTTCCATTTTGATTATCAGATCCTTTAGTAGTTTTGTGTGTCTCTGACAGCGTATCAAGAGAATTATTTATCTTTTTTTTTCCCCATTCATTGAATATTTAAGATGATCAGCCTTTGTGTAAAAATAGTTATTTTTTAACCCTTTTTTTCTCATCATAGTTAATCTGTTTTCTCTCTATTGGACACATGCAAGCTGCATTCAATTATTCTTCCTGTATTAACTGTTCAACTTTGGATTTTTAGATGTATTTAAATAAAATCACTTTTAAGTCACCCTTGTTTTTTTTTGTGTAGAATTCCAGCCTGTCGTCACGGTACTAGTCTTTTTATCAACGTAGTTACTTTTCACCAAAGTCTTTATTTCCCAACAGATGGTTATTTTAATTTGTGCATTGAATTCCTTGTTTCCCTTTTCCCAACTTTGATTCAATTTCTGTAGGTTAAAATACATATCCCCTTTCTTTTGTTCAACTATCAAAAATCCCAGATACCTCTAGCTGTTGTGCTGCTTCTTGATTAGAGCATCTTGTCCCAATTTGGTGGTATCTTCAAATTTTGATACATTAGGTACTGTTCCTTTCTTTAAATAATTAAAATATGTTTAAAAATACAGATTCAGTCCAGAGCAGGAACTTGGCTATTATAACTTAGTTGGGGTTCCATGGCAACCATTGCTGCTTCAACATTCAAAACCCCAAAATTTTAGCTTGCAATCCCTCTTGGGTTTTCCACACCCATTTTAGGAAACCGTAACTTGTATGTTATACATTATTTGTGATTTTTGCCAAGGTTTAGATTTACTGAAGTTTTCTTAACAACTAACTTGTATACATTTAAAACACTACAGATTTGTCAATGAGATTTATTTACCACTATTAATATGTGAAAGTCCATAATTTCTCTTGGATTAACCCTTTTTGTTTATAAGTTATGATTATGATGCATTTGTCTTAATTAATTTCTTTTGCACAATGTTCATATTGTCCAATTCTCTTAAATTTCAACCTGACAGTGTAATTCATTTCATCCATCTCCTCCTCTTTGACATTGGAAAATAAAATTTGTTTGGTTTGAATGTCTCGTTCCTTTTAAATACAAGTTTACAATTTTAATATTTGATCTCTGTACTGTTTCCAATTGAGGAAACTGATTAGAAATCAAATAGAAGTAAAGATTTGAATATTGCTTTTAGTAAAAGCTTCACTGTGAAATATGGTTTTAAAAAAAAAGTATTTTTTTTATTTTCCTAAATGCAAACAGCTTGGAGACTGAATTAAACACAGCATGTGGCACAATCTGTTTTTTTCCCCCTTAGATATCCAGGAAGATTGTAAAATCAGTAGAATGCTTTATATATTTTCTTGTACGTGTTAATTAAATTTAACATAAATGCACTTAAACACACCATCCAGGAGGTCAAGTAGTGAATGCGGATGTATTGAGCCACCTCCCACTTGTAGATACACCACAGGTAGTCCATTATGGTTTTCAATCTTCTAGACAAACGTCTGGTCACACCTGACAATCAGAGGGGTGTGTTCCCAGCAAAGCTGAAGTAGCTAGTGGTAATGGGAGAAACCAAAGGATAGTCACAGCCAGAATTGAAATCTTTTTGCACCCAGAGAGAGCAGATCATTGTAGAGGATGGCATTTTTTATGGAGAGCAAGAGTGATTGTCCGAAGCAAAGCACCTGATACTGGCTGAACTCCTTCAGGGTCACCCAGGGGTTTCCAAAACGAAGATGTTGGTGAGAAGTTATGTCTGGTGGCCATGTTTGGATGTAGATATAGCTGCATCAATGGGGCAGTGCCCAAAGTGCTAACAAGATTCAAGGGCAGCACGGTGGCACAGTGGTTAGCACTGCTGCCTCACAGCGCCAGAGACCTGGGTTCAATTCCCGCCTCAGGCAACTGACTGTGTGGAGTTTGCACGTTCTCCCCGTGTCTGCGTGGGTTTCCTCCGGGTGCTCCGGTTTCCTCCCACAGTCCAAAGATGTGCGGGTCAGGTGAATTGGCCATGCTAAATTGCCCATAGTGTTAGGTAAGGGGTAAATGCAGGGGTATGGGTGGGTTGCGCTTCGGCGGGTCGGTGTGGACTTGTTGGGCCGAAGGGCCTGTTTCCACACTGTAAGTAATCTAATCTAATCTAATCTAAAAAAAAATTACCGCCAGCAGCTCCCCCACATTTGTGGGTGTGTCTGGGTAACCTTGGACTTGGTTACACGTAGACCCTGCAAGTGTTTTCATGGGCTCAATGTTCTTGATCATTGTGGCCGCTCACTCAAAGTGGCTAAACAATCATATAGTTCACCCATCAAACACAGGGATGACGATAGAAAAACTAGTTGCATCTTTTTCAATACATGGACTCCTGGAAGTGTTGTTCACTTACCTATTGGTCAAAAACTTGATCACAGTGACAGCATTGGTGGCGGCAAGTGAATCTGATACAGACTTGAAGCCACAGCAGCAGAGGCAAATTTGGGTTTCCAGTGGCTTGTGCCTCGACAAAGTAGTCCTAGTGCTGACTTATGGCTGCTGCTGCTGCAGCGGATGAGAGTTTGGGTTCCCAGCAGCGTCTGCCTCCAGCACAGATTCATGGAGACAGCGGTGGAGGCAAGTTTGGGCACAGTATGAGACTCAGCAGCATCAGCAAAGTGGGCTCAAAGCAGACATTTGGCAACAGCAGAATCAGCATCTGCATTAGCAAGGTCCGGTGAGGATTCAGTGGCAAGGGCATTGGAGGCAGTGAGGTGGCGCTAAAGAGTGGTGACTTGCGTTCTGTGGCAGCAGCATAGCGAAGGGTCCAACCCTCCAAAGAGCAACCCACCCAGAGTCATTCCCCTGCATTTACCCCTGACTAATGTACCTAACACTGGGTAATTTAGCATGGTCAATTCACCTAAACTGCACATCTTTGGACTGTGGGAGGAAACCGGAGCACCTGGAGGAAACCCAAGCAGACACTGGGAGAATGTACAAACTCCACACCCAGTTGCCTGAGGAGGTAATTGAACCCGGGTCCCTGGCGCTGTGAGGCAGCAGTGCCAATGTGCTGGGTATGTAGACCATGTGTCACGCAAACTGCCAAATTGTATGTTTTTTGGCTGTTCACGACTGGCAAGGCACTGACCATACCCAATTAACGTTTTTTTGCAAAACTCGAAACAGCATCCAACATCAAATGTGAATCCGTGATTGGATATTTGTGAAATAATTCTGTGTGAAGAATTGTGCTGACAGCCGATTTAGGATTATCATTTGGGTTTGCAGTGTTTATTCACAGATCCTGTTCTTCACAGATTGGAATAATGTATCAGCTATTCTCTGGTTAAATCCTTATGACACTGCCTTGACAAATCAGAATCAATCTGCCTGGTTTAAAATTGAATAAAATTTGACAATCAATTGTCTGTCTGTCAAAATCTAACTGGCCTATTCTCTATGGTGATGCCTCCACCAACCAGAGTCCATCTTGCCATCCAGTCAGTATTCTTCTCTCATACAGTTGTTTTTCTTTTACGTTGATATTTCTTGCAAGTTGTCCTGATGAGTGTAAGACAAAGATCTTTGATAAAATAGACCATTTGTCTATGTCCATGTTTGGGCCAAGATTTCAATGAATCCTGAAGGTGAATAGGCTAGTCAGGACCTAAACTGAACATCATTAACCAAGTTATTGCTAAGTGTTGCTTGATACTATGCTGTCCTTCACTATGCTGATGTTTGACAGTAGATCATAATTGACTGAATTTGATTTGGTCTTTTTGTGAACAGGATATTCCTGAGCAGTTAATCCACTTTGCTTGATAGTTTTGGAGCGAAAAACATACAGGTTGAAGTTTTTTTTGTTATACAATGATCAGAACGTTTCAAAAAATAGAGTCAAGGCAAAAGCCAAAGTTTGTGTTGTCCTTTCTGTTCCTCATGTTCTTTGTTACCAATTAAATATTGTGGTGTATCAGAATGATTTGGCCAGAGACGAAGCTAGTTCTCAAGCACAAGTCTTAAATATTGTAACTGAGACATTGTCATTCTTGAAGCCTTTGCTGTTTTCATTATGCTTAGCCATTTCTTTCTTTGTGTGGGGTGTGTTGAATTGGCTGATGACCCTCAGGAGGAGACTGTGCTACTAGCTGAAAATGGCTATAAACACTTCCAGTTTGACTTTTGAGTCCAACAAAAACACTTTGGGTTAAATGTTGATGGAGTTGTTATTCCATTGAGTTAATTGTATACCATCATTTTAATAGGATCTGCTAAGATTTGATCTAATTCTTTAGGTCCAAGATCACTTAGTTTTGTTTGTGGTACGTTGCTTCACCATGCAAGTTTTCCTGTGTTAAATTTGTACTAGATTGTCACCACCCTTTTAAATTAAGTCTAATGCTGCTTTTGACATACCTATAAACTTTATTAATTAAAAAGACAAAGTAGCTAAAAGAAATTCAACACAGTAATAATCTGCTTTGTTTCTTTTCCTATGATGTACAAAAACAATAAAAGCTATAATTTAAAAAATACTAAATCTTGGTCCAAGGAAGTCTAGATCATGAGTATTTTTCACTGACAAGAATATTTAGTCCTTTCAGGTTGATTGACTTCAACGTGCTTTATCATAGAAACTGGAATCACAAATCACTAGCAATGACAGTAAGTTTTAAATCGTTGCTGTAAAGATTATTGGAAGGTTAGTTTCCAGTGATCTATTTATACTTTTCTTTAAAGGCTTTGTAGGATTGACAGAAACCTGAAAGTGGACTGATTTCTAGAGTCAATTTGTCATAACTTGAACAAACGTTATGTTGTACACTTCTAGTGCTTATCCATCTCTCTGACTTGTTAATATTATTAGAATTGTTTAAATTAGCTTTTGTGAAGTGCAGAAGATATTATATGGCTACATTTCTTGATAATTAATTTTTTTTTAAAACATGCACTACTTTTTCTTTAGCACCTTTTTTGTGCCACCCAAATCTCTGGATACGTTATGGAGCTGTGGGATTCATAACAGTGGTTGCGCAACATCTAAACATTGCTGATGTCTACTGTAAGCTGATGCCATATCTCAGTCCATTCATCTCCCAGCCAATAATACAGGTACCGTATTGTTGATGCCAGATTCTATACTCATTAGATTCTATACAAAATTATGTATTGCAGAAAGTGTCAACAATATCAGGTACTGATCAAATGCCTGCGCTCTGTTTTCCTCAGCTTGAGGTTGTTGTGGCTGCCTTGAATGCCAGCTGACTGGCACAAAGTGATATTTTAAATGCCTGCCTGTGTTCTTGATTATGCTTGAATTACAGCAGCCGTTTAAATGTATCTCTAGTAATATTAAATTTTGAGACCAAAAGAGAAAATGCTGGAAAATCTCAGCAGGTCTGGCAGCATCTGTAAGGAGAGAAAAGAGCTGATGTTTCGAGTCTAACTGACTCTTTGTCAAAGCTAAAAAAAGGGAGAAATAGGGAGGTATTTATACGAGGCTGAGAGAAGGGGAGTCATGGCTCCAGAAGCAAAGGTAACAATAAAGAGGTGATAATGACAGTGCATAGAGAGATTATAGGGAGATTAGAAGCTGTGAATGACCAAGGCTGAAGCCAGTGCTATGTGACAAAATATGTGGGGGAGGGGAGATGGGTGAAGCAGAGACAAAATGGAAAACAGTGCTGCTCCTTCATCAGGTAGCTGGTCCTGCTCCACAGCTACCTGATGAAGGAGTAGTGCTCTGAAAGCTAGTGTTTCCAAATAAGTGCTGTTGGACTATAACCTGATGTTCTGTGATTTTTAACTTTAACCACCCCAGTCCAACCTCGGCTTCTCCAAATCCAGGAAGAGCAACACTGAGTTAAAACAATGTGTCAGAACGTTTTGTTGTCCTGCATACTTTCATTGCTGCTTGTTCATGAATGTTGTTCAGACTTTGGACTTTTCTTTAACGTAACCATAACATGGAATATTGGATTTCATGTTTGTATTTTGTGATTTTTTTCGTCAGCCAGTTTCAGAAATTACTAACCTGGCGGGAAGGAAGAAAGTGCCATTTGACTGTCAACTTGAATTACTTCTGTTTTGAGATGGTACTTATGGCCTAGGGTGGACGCTAGGAAATTGTTTCCATTAGGTGAGGAGACTAGGACCCGTGGACACAGCCTTAGAATTAGAGAGGGTAAATTCAGAACAGAAATGCGGAGACATTTCTTCGGCCAAAGAGTGGTGGGTCTGTGGAATTCATTGCCACGGAGTGCAGTGGAGGCCGGGACGCTAAATGTCTTCAAGGCAGAGATTGATTGATAGATTCTTGTTGTCTCGAGGAATTAAGGGCTACGAGGAGAACGCTGGTAAGTGGAGTTGAAATGCCCATCAGCCATGATTGAATGGCGGCGTGGACTCGATGGGCCGAATGGCCTTACTTCCTCTCCTATGTCTTATGGTCTTATGGTCTGTTTGGAAAAGAAATCAAGTCTGTGGCTTCATAAAATAGCCTGAACAAAAATGATCTTTTAGGCCATACAGGGGGGAAAATTGATCAAAATTCCTGTCTTAGCATAATGCCATGTTTATTGGTCCTCTTCCATAGTTACTTTACTGGAGACCAACTTCATTTTGTTTAAGTGATGATACTAGATGAAGTCTGCTTCACAACATCTGCTAGCTGTTTTTAGTCCAATTGTGTTTGCACTTCAAGCTGCTTGTTTTTGGAATTTTTACAGATAGACAAGGAAATTGTGTTGTTGAGTGTCCTCAAGGAACCGGTCCACCGTTCTATATTTGATTATGTATTGCGATCAAAGGACATAATAAACTTGTACAGGCACTTGATCTTGCGCCAGAAGGTACGCAATGGACTAATGCTGGAATGTCCACTTCCAGAGGATCCAGTTGTTACACAGCTGTTAAAGAAACTGCTTTCTCAGGTAATACTTCACATGTATGTCTTTTTAACAAAAAGGTGGAGAATTCCCATTGCACAGTTCATTGTGCCTTTTGCCAAAGATTGAGGTGGGGCTGGTTGTGCTACTGGACCTTGATGTCTTAAGCTCAGACTAGCTCGAGACAGATGAGGGAGTTTGGCAGACGAGGTAGAAGTACTGTTAACTTTTTGTCTCTGTATCAATATTGAATTTTCTTTGTGTCTCTAAAGATTATTTGCTTCTGCAACAAATTATAATGTGTGGTAAACGGCAGATCTGTGCATAGATTCTACATGTAAAAACAAGTACACTTCAAAGGAAGATCATTTTAAGTTTGAGTTTTTAGAAGTGGTTTTATTCATTTTTAGACCATCTAGAAATAAATAATTGTAATCTTTTCAACTTCAAGTTGACATTGATTCACTTCTTTCAGTCAAAAATTAGAAAAAGCTGTAAAGGATTGAGAGAAAAATAATTGAAATCAAAACATATGCTTGTGATACGATCTTCAGTCATGTTTTAAATATATTCATTAACAAAGTATTGACTTTAATTGACTTGTCCGTGGTATTCTGGAGCTCTTCTTTGAGCACTTGGCTCTATGCAAGTGTACATCCCTAATCAGTACACTCTAGTCCAGCAACCTCTGTGATTTGGCACTAGCTGCATGGTTCCAGTCCAGTTGGTTGATTCTAAAATCACAATTTAGACTACGAGGTCATTTTAGGCACATAATAAGCTGAAAGAACTGCGGATGCTGGAAATCAGAAACAAAAACAGAAATTGCTGGAAAATCTCAGCAGGATTGGCAGCAAATGTGGAGAGAAGTCGGCATGAACATTTCAGGTCCAGTGACCCTTCTTCAGAACTGCACCTGCCTAATGTGAATTTGCATTTATTTTAGTCATCCTTTTTTCTAGACAGTATTTTGACCAGTTCTGTGAAAATATTTGTTTTGTTGCTCACAGCTGGGTGTGGGAGATGTTTAAAAAAAAATTAAATGCTTCAGTCTCTCACAGGAACAAATACCACTCGTGCTTAGACAATGCTGTACTTCTGTGTTTTATACTTAACATTTTTTGTCTCAAAATAAACTTGACAACAAGCTAATTTAATTGATACTGATAATTAAGTGCCGAAGGATCATGAGCAGCACGCTACACAGCACTTTTTAAACATGCTTAAAAACCTCCTGTGCTGAAGTTAGCATGTGACCTTATGTAGTTACAAATTTTCAAGTCTGCCAAAGGCCCAATCCTGAGGTACAACTATTGTAAATTCAGTGAATAGCTAAACAAACAAAAAAAAAGTTGTCAGCTGCCTGAATCAGGAATATAAATGCAGCTATACTTGCAGAGTCTTTCTATACGTGTGGAAAGTTAACATTTTAAGTCAATGCACTTTCAGCAGACCTGGGAAAAGGTAGAGGTGTAACAGATTTTAAACAAGTGTAAGGTGAGAAAAAGAACAAGGAAAAGACCTGTGAAAGCGTTGTAATCAGGAGAGATTAAGTGGTACCAAGATTTCAAAACCAAGATAATTGATTGAGTCAGTAAATGGAATAATAACCAACTGCTTTTGGAAAAATAAAAAAGCAAGTTGAAAAATCGAGAGAAATTCAAAAAAGCAATAAAAAGGAAGATTGAGACTGTATTTGTGATGTTGTGTGACATTGTGTGTTGATCTCTGGATGTAATAAGAACAGCAGTTCAAGAAAAGCTGAATTCCATGGAGATCTTTTCTGATCAATGGTGGATCTGATATATGAAGGGTGAAATTTCATTTGGAATCTGCTTGGGATTAGTTGAAGCTGGAGATTGCCTTCCTTAGTAACAATGCAGCTAAAAGGAAGTCTTGGTGGATAGCTGATCAAACATGAGAAGCCAAATAGAAAACCATGAAGATGAATAAGGTAGAAGAGACCAGCTGAAAGCTGCCAGAGGGAAGAATTGAACTTCATTAAAGTGGGAATACTTGGAACATTAGAATACAAATAGCTGACAAAATTTTCTATTGTTTATCAGTCTAAAATTCTGAATAGCTTCTCGCCAGACAGTTGACCAGGGGATTAACTGTGTACCATAGAGTATGAGCTGAATAGGTTCATATAAGGAAAAGGGTTATTTGTTCCAGAATTATTATGAGCAAGCTAATGACATGTTTCAAAAGAATGGCTTTGTCACTCACAGTGCATGGAAACAGACCCTTCAGTCAAACTCATCCATGCTGACTGTTTCCCAAACTAAAGTAATGCAGTTTGCCTACGGTTGGCGAATATGTCTCTAAATCTACCTGTCTCGATGTCTTTTAAATGTTGAAACTGTACCTGCATCTATTATTCCCTCTAACAGCTCATTCCTTATATGTTCCACACTTTGAAAAGATTGCCTTTTGGGTCCCTTTTAAATCTTCCTCCTCTTACCTAAAAATTATGCCCTTGAGTTTTGAACTCCCCAAACCTATGGAAAAGACCTTTCCTATTTACCTGACCCAAGCTCCTTATGATTTTATACACTTCAATAAGGTTACTACATTCCTGTGGAAAAAATGTCACAACTTATCCAGCCTACCCTTATAACTCCAATCCTTCGATCCCGGTGACATTTCTGCACCCTCTCCAATTTTATAATAGCCTCCCTAAACCAGAGTGACGAAAACTGTACACAGTATTCCAAAAGTGGCCTCACCAATGTCCTCTGCAACTGCAACATGACATTATAACTCATATACTTAATGATCAATGAAGGCAAGCATGCCAAGCACCATATTTACCGCACTGTCTACATGTGATGCAACTTTCAATGAACTGTATACCTGAACCCTAAGATCTCCCTGTTCCGCAACATTCACCCGTGCCATATCATCAACTATGTAAGTCTTGCCCTGGTTTGTCTTTCAAAATGCAACACCTCACATTTTTCTAAATTAAACTCCAACTATTACTCCTCAGCCTATTGATCCAGTTCCCTTTGTAACCTTCCTCGCTGTCTACTATTTTGATGTCAGCTGCAAACTTACTAACCATGCTCCCTATATTCTCATTCAAGTCATTTATATAAATGACAAACATCGGTGGACCCAGCAACGATTTCTGCGGAACGCTGCTGATTACAGGCCTCTAGTCCAAAATCATTATGATGCTGCCACTATATGAAGCTTACCTCTTGGCAACTTCCAGCATCAGCAAGTTTGCATGTTTTTAACAAAAATAAAAGCAGAAATTATTGGAAAAACACCGCAGACCTGGCAGCATCTGTGGACAAAGCAGAAATTGGGTCACTTTTTTTCCCCAGTAATTTCTAGTTTTGTTTCTTATTTCCACCATTTGGAGTTGTTTGGGCTTTTTGTGTTACATTATGGGTACAACTACACCATTGTGAACAATCACTGCAGCCATTTCAACGGTGGCATACCTTTTCTGCATTGAGGGCACATAATATTATGAAATAAATATGATTAATTGTTTGTTTTTAACATAGGGGATGACTGAAGCAGATGAAGACAAGCTGTTAGCTCTAAAGGATTTCATGCTTAAGTCAAACAAGGCCAAAGCTAATGTGGTGGACCAAAGTCACATGAATGACAGCGCAGAGAGTGGTGTAATTGACTTGGCTGTTTTTGGCATCCCTGGAAGACAAATTGATCTTGTCAAGACAAAACCAGAAAATGATGATAAACGAGGTAGACCTTTTTTATTCATAGTAATTGGAAAGAATAAGATTATGAAGTTACAATATAAATTCAATATAAATGTATAAATGTTAAGTTGTTGACTTGCTTGCCGAGCTGATAAGATTGTTTGCAGATATTTCATTACCATACTAGGTAACATCAGTGCGCCTCCGATGAAGTGTTGGTATTCTGTCCTGCTTGCTATTTGTGTGTCCTGGTTTGCAGAGGTGGGTGGTATCACTTCTGGTTTTGTTGTTTGTGGTTGGTATATGGGGTCTAACCCAACAAGTTAAGAGTTCTAGGTTGAGTGCCAGGTCTCTAGGAATTTCCATGCATGCCTGTGTTTGGCTTGTCCTAGGATGGATACGTTGTTCCAGTCAAATTGATGTCCTCCTTTGTCCGTGTGTATGGACACAAGTGATAGTTGATAATGTGTTCATGTACCTTAATGGCTAGTTTTCTTCTGGTTTGCCCTATGTAATGTTTATGGCAATCTTTACATGATACACATTGGTTCTGTTGGTTGTGGATATGAGATCCTTTATACTAGTCAGTAGCTGTCATAGTATAATTGTCAGTTTTGTGGGCTACCATGATACCTAGGGATCAGAGTTGTCTGGTGGTCATTTCTGATATGTCTTTGATGTATGTCAGGATGACCAGTATATCCAGATGTATTGTGGTCTGTTGTGTAAGTATTGGCTGACTATAAATGTTCTCAAGAACTTGGTATAAATGTTCAGCCACATTTGGAATACTGCATACAGTTCTGGTTGCCACATTACCAAAAGGATGTGGATGCTTTGGAGAGGGTGAGGAGGAGGTTCATCAGGATGTTGCCTGGTATGGAGGGTTGTAGCTTCAGGGAGAGGTTGAGTAGATTAGGGTTACTTTCATTGGAAAGGAGGCGGTTGAGGGGGGACCTGATTGAGGCGTACAAAACAATGACAAGTGTAGACAGGGTGGACAGCAAGAAACTTTTTTTCCCCCAGAGTGGAGGATTCAATTACTCGGGGTCACGAGTTCAAAGTGAAATGGGAAAAGTTTAGAGGAGATATACGTGGAAAGTTCTTTACGCAGAGGTTGGTGAGTGCCTGGAATGCGTTGCCAGCGGAGGTGGTAGTTAGGGGTAGGAGCCATAGCATCATTTAAGATGTTTCTAGACAGATACATGAATAGGGAGGGAGCAAAGGATATGGATTCTTAGAAAATAGAGGGTTTTTAGGTAGAGTATCTGGATTGGCACAGGCTTGGAGGACCTATGATTTTTTTGTTCTTTATATTCTTGTTGAGTATTAAGAACAAGTGAAACATTTTGATGCACAGTTTCAAAATTGCTGTAGATATGTTTTAAGAGATTGAACTGACAATTGTAGTGATGTGGCCCTAAAATGTTTTGGGACTGATAATGTGAGCAACACCTTGGTTTCCTTTTTTTCTTGTTTGAGATTTTCGATGATGATACAAAACATTAAAAGCCCAGATTTTTCAATAAGAATAACAATGATATTATCAGCACTCATTGGTATTAGAAAACAAATAGACAGCAACATTCAATGATAGCACATAAATAGTTAATTAACACAAAAATCTGTAAGTTGCTATCAGAGTTGTCATACTGCACCACGGGTTTTTGACATTAGTATCTTACGAGGACATTTTGTATGTGATACCTAGTTTTGATTTCTGACACTGTGGATTATGGTTTAGTGTTTCTGCACTTATTTCATGTGACCAAGATATCATGCAATATCTTTAAACGGTAAATGAGGATAGAAATAAATGATACACCTGTGTTTTCTTAGTCCCTGTAGAACGCTGTGATTGTTAGGAAGGGAGATTCCAGAATTTTGATCCAGCGACAATGGATTCAATGGTGATGTATTTTCAAGTCAGAGTGATGTGGAACTTGAAGGGAAGGTTGCTGGTGGTATTCCCATATATCTGATACCTTGTCCTGGTCGTAGGGCTCAGGGATTTGAAGTGTTGCCAAAGGAGCTTTGGTAAATTGTTGTCGTGCATACGATGCACACTGCAAACTCCTGTGTGTCAGTGGTGAAGAAAGTGAATGTTAAGTTGGTGGATGGACTAGTAATCCAGCAGGCTTCTTTGGACTGGATAATTGTGAGCTTCTTGTGTATCTTGAAGACATCAAATGGAGAGTATTCCATCATAGATGACCTGTGCCTTGTAGATGGTGGGCCGGTTTTAGGGAGGTAGGAGGTGAATTACTTACTGTAGAATTTCTGGTCTCTGGTGTGACCATGCTTGGAGTATTGCTTACAGTTCTGGTCACTGCATTGTAGGAAGCTTTGGAAAGGGTTCAGAGGAGGTTTACTAGGATGTTGCCTGATATGGAGGGAAGATCTTGTGGGGAAAGTCTGAGGGACTTGAGGCTGGTTTTTTTTGTTAGAGAGTAGAAGGTTGAGAGGTGACTTAATTGACATGTATAAGATAATCAGAGGTTTAGATCGGGTGGATAGTGAGAGCCTTTTTCCTCTGATGGTGAAGGCTAGCACAAGGGGACATACCTTTAAATTGAGGGGTGATAGATGTAGGACAGACATCAGAGGTAGTTTCTTTACTCAGATTAGTAGGGGTGTGGAATGCACTGCCTGCAACAGTAGTAGACTTGCCAACTTTAAGGGCATTTAAATGGTCATTGGATAAGCATATGGATGAAAGTGGAATACTAAAGGTTAGATGGGCTTCAAATTGGTTTCACAAATCGGCGTAATATAGAGGGCCGAAGGGTTTGTACTGCGCTGTAGGAGGGAGGCAGTGCTGCTTCTGAGACTAACCAGATCTCCTTTGGCCTGCTGTTAAAAACTTTTTAATCTCTGCATTTTCTGAACCAGGTAATCCTTTTTCAATTTGAACTGAAAACAAGCTAATGGCCTTCAGTATTTACTCTACCTTTCATAAACGATTGTAGTACAAACAACTTTCCATTAATATTCCAGGGATTCAATGCTTTCCTATTTTTGCTATCAAAGTTGATAACCTCACATTTACCTACCTTGTTTGTCATTTGCCCACTCATTCAAATTGCTATCTGACACACATTGGAATTAGGTCACTTCCCAAAGAAATGGATAATCTAATCTTGTTTAAATGATGCCTTTCTCAAAAGTAATCAACACCCACATGTTACTATCTTGAAATCCAAATTCGAAGTGATATTAATGTATAAATCGCATGTCTTCCATCGTATCAGTGAAGTCCATGTTCATTGGCAGCTCCTTTCATTTGTCTGTACAGAAGTCCTTTTTTGTCATATCTCTTATGTAGTAGAATTGCATTTGAAGGTACAGCAGTTGTAAGTTGGGAATTGACTCAGTCTGCAGGCAATGTACGGAATTCTTTCTAAAAATCATACTTTGAACAAGTTAAAAACTCGAGTCAAGCAACAACTTGATTTCAAATAGTCAACATGGTTTCGTCAAGGGCAGGTTCTGTCTCACAAACCTCATTGAGTCTTTTGAGAAAGTGAGCAAGCATGTAGATGAGGGTAGGGCAGTATACATGGACTTTAGCAAAGCCTTTGATAAGGTTCCACGTGGTAGGCAGTTGGAGAAAATGCAGAGGCATGGAATTGAGGGTGATTTAGCAGTTTGGATTAGAAACTGGCTTTCTGAAAGAAGGCAGCGAGTGGTGATTGATGGAAAATATTCAGCCTGGAGTCCGGTTACTATTGGTGTGCCACAAGGATCTGTTTTAGGATCACTGCTGTTTGTCATTTTTATAAATGACTTAGACGCAGGCATAGATGGATGGATTAGTAAATCTGCAGACGACACTAAAGTTAGTGGAGTAGTGGACCGTGTGGAAGAATGTTACAGGTTGCAGGGGGACTTGGATAAACTGCAGAATTGGGATGAGAGGTGGCAAATGGAGTTCAATGCAGGTAAATGTGAGGTGATGCACTTTGGGAAGAATAACAGGAAGGCAGAGTACTGGGTCGATGGAAAGATTCTTGGTAATGTGGATGTGCAGAGGGATCTTGGAGTCCATGTACATAGATCCTTGAAAATTGCCATCCAGGTACTGTTAAGAAGGCATATGTTGTGTTAGGTTTTATTCGTAGAGAGATTGAGTTCGGGAGCTGCAATATCATGCTGCAACAAAACACTGGTGCGGCCACACCTGGAATATTGTGTACAGTTCTGGTCCCTATATTTTTGGAAGGATGTGAAAACATCGGAAAAGGTGCAGAGGAGGTTTGCCTGGTCTGGAGGGACGGTTTTATGAGGAAAGGCTGAGAGTCTTGAACCTGTTCTCATTGGCAAGAAGAAGGCTAAGAGGGGATTTGATAGAGACATGCAAGATGATCAGAGGATTAGATAGTGTAGACAGTGAAGTCTTTTTCCTAGGATGCTGACATCAGCGGATACGAGGGGGCATAACTACAGATTGAGGGGTGATAGATTTAAGACAGATGTCAGAGGCAGGTTCTTTACGCAGCGAGTGGTAAGGGCATAGAATGCCCTAGCTGCTAATGTAGTCAACTCAGCCACATTAGGGAGATTTAAACAATCCTTAAATAAGCACATGGATGATTTTGGGATAGTGTAGGGGAACGAGCTAAGAATAGTTCACAGGTCAGCGCAACATTGAGGGCCGAAGGGCCTGTTCTGCACTGTATTGTTCTATGTTCTAAGCCTGGACTAGCTTTTATTGTTGATTGTTCTGGATTTAAGAGCAAAGTAGGGGGATTCAAGATGGTGGCGACCCAGTAGATCTGCTTTGCTGAGTTCTGCACCAGAGCCCAGACAAAGTGGGACACTCGCTCTCCCTTCACAGTCCAATTTGTTGGAAGTAACCATTTCAGGACCCTTAGAACTACTTAGCACCAGTTCTGACCCATTTGGTGAGGTTTAAAAGATGACTGAGGGGAAAAGAGCACAAGGCGAGCATCAGGTAGGGATGCACCTGTGGTCGCAGCGTCTGCCTCTGCGGCTGCCCCAGAGGACTTACCTACAGATCAGAGCCTGATCTTGGAGTTCGCAAAACTCTGAGAGAAGATTGACTCATCGATGGAAGAGACCTGGACCAGGCTGGAATCGATCTCGGTCATGCTGCAGAGGCATGACCTGGAGATCCAGCGTCTCTGGCAGTGTGTCGGGGATGTGGAGCATCGGGCCGCGGCTTCAGAGACTGCGGCAGAATACTCAGCAGGGCGGGATCGGGTCCTGGAACTTCAAGTGCAGGCCCTTGAAGGAGCAGGTAGATGATCTGGAAAATCGAGGTAGTGGAAGAACATCCAGTTGCTAGGGCTTCCCGAGCGTGAGGAAGAACGCCAGCTTGTCAGCTTTCCAGAGCAATGGCTCCCACAGTTTCTAAGGCTGGAGTTTAAAGTAGGCTGGGTGCGGGTCAAGCAGGCCCATTGTGCCGCAGTGCACAGGCCCGGATCGGACCAGCGCTCCTACCTGGTCCTAGTGCAGCTCCAGCACTGTAGAGACAAACAAGTCTCTAGAACACTAGGGAAGAATCCCCAGGCCGGGTATATAAAGGATGATGAATCATTTGTGATCCTTTATATACCATAGCCTGTGAACCCTTCCCCTTTTATAAGACTTTTCCCCAGTCACGATTCGCAAGAGGAAGGCCTTTGCGGTAAAAAGGCAGCTGAGGGACATGAACATCCAGTATTAGATATTTGGCGATACTGTATTTTAGCCACAGAGGGTTAGTATTCAATTGAAAGGCAAAGGACTTCTTGGATGCTCATTGGCCTGAATTATATGGACAATTATTCTATTCTTTTTTTCTCTGTAATTTGACTGGTTTACCTGGTTGGGGGGGGTGATGATGATGGTGATCTTGGTCTTCCTTTTAATGTATGTTGGGGTCTTTGTTCCCTCTCCCCTCTCTTCCCCTTCCTGTTATCCTTTTGGATGGGGTGGGGGGGAGGAGAAGCGGGGAGAAGTTACTTTTTTTTTGTTGCTATTCTACCAGGAGTGCCTATTACAGGGATGGGTTGGGTGCCCACTTTTAACTTTCTTGTCTTAAGATATTGGTATTTTTTTCCTTACTTTTGTGTTGTCTGGGGTGGGGGCTTGGCTCTAGCTAAAAGGAGTCCTGGTGGGATTAATGGGTAGTATGAGTGCCCCCTGTGGACAAGGGGAAAAGTCTCCTTTTCAGTTAGGTTTTATGCTGTTATGTTGTAGAAGTAGTTGTTAAAGTTTTGATTTAGTAGTTTTGAATGTTGCATTTTTAAACTTATACGTACTGTTTGTGGTTTTCACTCAGCATGCTATGAGTGGGATTCTTCCTCCCAGGAGGTCTTGGATGATCATGGTTAGCCATTCGTTTAAATGGTGTACCTGGAATATTAAGGGGAGTCACTCGTCAATTAAGGGAAAAAAAGATACTGTCAAGCCTTAGAAAAGAGAGGGTCAATGTAGCCTTGTTACAAGAAACACACTTAACCAATAAGGAGCATTTGATGTTGCAACAGGGAGGATTTGGCCAGGTGTTTTTCTCATCTTTTAACTCAAAGCAGAGGAGTGGCTATTCTCATCCAGAAGAAACTCCCATTTCAAATACTAGGCCAAATTAAGTCCATAATATTTAAGCTTTAATACATCAAGAGGAATATGGGATTCTGAATGTTTGGCACATTCCTTTAAATTTGTAACAGATGCACACTCTAGATTGATGGCCCTCGAGGCGCGTCATATAATTATAGGGATAGACTTTAACCGCATTATTGACCCCGAGGTGGGCAGGATGCCTAGGGGTCTTGCGGATATGTCTCTGCAATCCAGGCAGTTGGTGGACGTGAACAAGGAGTTGGGGTTGGTGGATGCATGGAGATGTCTTCTCCAAGAAGGTAGGGATTTTACCTTTTTTTTTCTAATCCACATAAGTGCTATACCAGAATTAACATGTTTTTTTGTCCCATCGGCCTTTTTGAACTTGATACTGTCCTGCAGAATAAGGAATATAGCAGTTTCTGATGATGCGGCAGCTATATGGAGGTAAAGGCCGGATGTGGTGGTGCGGGTTCCTGGCACTGGCGCATGGACCCTTTCCTCCTGAATGATAGCAGGTTTAGAGTTTTTTGAGGGAGTTTAAATTTTTTGGAATATCAATTCAGGTGTAGCCAGCAGTCCATCGGTGCTGTGGGAGACTGCCAAGGTCTATGCACGGGGTTTGATTATTTCATACTCTGTGACCCAGAAACGACAGAGGGGAGAACAGCAGCATTTGCTCGAGGCTCGCCTGAAGGCAGCTGAGGTAGCATACTTTGTTAGGCCATCTATAACTAAATTGCAGCAGATTACAGCCCTTAGGGCTACTCTGAATGTTGCATTTACCAAACGGTAAAGAGGGACATTTCTTTTGTGCAACAGAGATTATTTGAGTATGATGATAAACTGGGTAGATATCTAGCATGCTTGGCCAGAGAGAAGAATGCCCCCCAATCTATTACATCCATCTGAGAGAGTGCTGGTTCTCTTCCTTGCAATGCCAAAAAGATTAATGTAGCATTTTTTATTTTGAGTTGTATCAGTCGGAGGGCTATGAGGATAGAATGATGAAGATGGAGTTTTTTTTTTAAGGCCTTGAACCTTTTGGGTGTAACCTCAGAGCAGGCATCCTTGCTGAGTGCCCCCCTGACAATTCAGGAAGTACAGGAGGTGGTGAGGCTGCTCCAGTGTGGTAAAGTGCCCGGACCAGATGGATTTCAAAGTGATTTTTATGAAGAGTTTATAGGCAACCTGGCCGGGCCACTCTTGGATATGTACAATTACGCATTCAGTCAGAGCTGCCTCCCATCTTCTTTGAGAGAAGCAAGTATTTCTCTTATCCTAAAGAAAGGAAAAGCCCCAAAGATTGCACTTCGTACAGACCCATATCATTATTGAACGTGGACTTTAAAATCCTGTTGAAAATGCTAGCGTTAAGGCCAGAGAGGGTATTGTCTTTTACTGTAAAGGAGGATTTTATTAAGGGTTGTAGGTCTACCAATAATATTCCAAGAGTATTAAATATGGTCCAAATATGTCAGCAAAGAGCAATACTGGGTTTGGTAGTCTCCTGAATGCAGAGAAAGCATTTGATTGGGTGGAGTAGCCGTACCTCTTTTATGTCATGGAATGGTTTGATCTTGGAGAGGTTTTTACCAAATGGGTGGCAGTGCTGTATAGTGATCCAAAAGTAGTGGTGCTCACTAATGGTATAAGGTCAGATAGTTTTAGTGTTGGCAGAGGCTGCTGTCAAAAATGACCTCTCTCACCAGTATTATTTATGTTGGTGATCGAGCTGCTGGCGGAAGCAATTCTGATGGATCCAAATATAACTGCCTTGGAAGTAGGGTCAGGCAGGCATAAAATTACTCTCTGTGCGGATGACATCTTTCTCTTTTTAACCAATCCAGTTACATCTGTGGGCCGCTTAATACAAGTGATTAATCTACTTGGTTTGTTTTCAGGGTATAAAATTAATTTCATGAAATCAGAGGCCATGTCTGTGGGGTGGAGGGGTGGAAATCTTACTAATATATCCAACTTAGATGATGGGACCTGTTTCCCCTTCCGATGGCCATAGGAAGGTTTTCTGTATTTAGCCATTTTTATTACCCTGTTTTTCGATCGATTATATAAAGCCAATTATGGGCAGCTGCTAGAGAAAATCAGGCAGGACCTTTGGTGCTGGGAAGATCTTCCAATATCCTGGTTGGGCAGAATAGCTCTGGTTAAGATGAATGTTCTTCCTCGCTTATTATATCCCATGAGAATACTCCCTTTGGTGCTGCCAAGACAAACACTGCATAGGCTTAACAGCTGGCTTGGATCTTTTATTTGGCATTATGGGCGACTTCTTATTGAGCTGGATAAATTGCAGCTTCCGCAAGAGGGCGGAGGAGGTCTAGATTTTCCAGACTTTTAGAAAGTACCAATTGAGTTCCTTGTTATTCTGTGTGGTTGAATGAGTCTGTCACAATCCGCGATCAGCTTGGCTAGACACTGAGGCTTCCCAGACAAATTGCCCCCTTATTAATTTGTTGTTTATGGACACGATGAGAACTGTTATGGATCACTGTAAAAACCTGATTGTCCTAAACACAGTTAAAGCATGGAGAATGATGCGGCAGGGCGAGGGCAATTTACAAAAATCTTCCCCTTTCACTCCCATAGTGGGAATGTCGGGATTCCAGCCGGGTTTGATAGATTCTGACTTTAAGCTCTGGAGTGCAGAGGAATCTCCTGTTTGGGAGATCTATTTGACAGGGAGGTCATGATGTCCCTCAAATAGCTGAGTCAGAAGTTTGAGCTACCTAGGAAGGTTCTCTTTCGTTACTTCCAGTCAGAGACTTCGTACAAAAAAAGACTACATTGATAGTTAATCCTTATAAATTGGACATGAAGTGGAGAGTGCTCTGGTCTGCAGGCGCCCTCTTGGTTAGCACTCTCTATCACTTGTTAGGTAACAATGTTTTGAAGGACATCGAATGGCTATATAAAACCTGGACTCAAGAATTAGGAGTGGAAATCTCCTCCGAGATGTGGGAGGATATCTGGGGAAATGTTAGAAAGATCTCGATTTGTACTAGAATCCAGGCTATTCAACTGAATGTATTTCATAGGGCTCACCTAGCACCAGAATGGCTTGTGAAATGCAAGACAAGTGTGCTCCCTGTGTGCCTCAAGTACAAAATAGAGGTTGGTACTCTTACTCACTGCCTTTGGTCATGACACAAGATCCGCAGGTATTGGGGTGACATAGCAAGTGCTTTGGTAAAGGTTTTGGGAACTGAGGTTAGGTTGGATCCGGTATCCCTCCTTTTGGGTCTCCCAAATGTTCCCTCTCTTGCTGTGCTTGGGAAGAAATTCTTTAATATTCTTTCTTTTTGCACGAGGAAGGACACTCTAATGAGCTGGGTGTCAGAGAATCCCCCAGAATTCTCAAGTTGGCATAGGATTGTCATAAACTACCTTTAAATGCACACAAACCCTAGAGTTCCTTACGAGTATGGTGCACCAGAAAACTGAGTTGTTTTACAAAACATGGCAGCCCTTTTTGAATTATATTGATGTAGATACATTGGCTATGTTATTCAGGGCCTTTGTTTAGCCGTGAGGACTGTGTCAGTTTGGGGGGGCCCCTTGGAGGAAGAATCCTGAACAAATACGTGCCTCCAGTAGTAGGAGCTGTGATGAGATTGCACTGAGTGCTGTAATTTAATTGAATATCATTTAAGTTACCTTGTTATAACTTGGCTTATTTTTATTTCGTCTGTCTGTTTATTTTTCTTCTTTCTCCTTGGTTATTTATTGAACTGTTGTTTATTGTAAGGTTTTTTTGTGTTTCTGTAGTCTGTGGAGTAGAGTAGTAGTTTGTTTTCTATTATTGCTATTATTATACTATTTTGTACTGGTTTTGTAATTTTGTTTTTTTAAAAAAAAACAAATCTTCTTTCAATAAAAGTATTTAGAAAAAAAAGTAAAGTAATAAGTCAAGTGTATAACTACAGGCAATTCAAACAAGCCAGTTTTAGGTACAAGTTCAGGGCTGAGTGGCTTGGCCATTTAACTCACGTGGTGGATTTTGATATCCTGGTCTCCTGTTGTGTTCTGTAGCAGATAAGTTGAGACTTTAAAATAAACAAAGAACTTTGGATGCTGGAAACCTGAAACAAAACCAGAATTTGCTTAATAGTTCAGCAGATCTAGCAGCATTTGTGGAGAAGTTCTGGAGCAGGGTCACTGGACCCAAAATGTTAACTTTGCTTTCTCTCCTGAGTTTTTCTAGCTTTTCTTTTGTTTTTGAATTGGAATCTTTAGCTCCATCTCATGCACAGTATATCTTGATGGTTTCCTTTGTTCAGAATTGGCTGAGGTAAGCATCTTGTCATCTATTCCTTTTGAGCTGGCTTGAATCAAGTGTCCCTGCAGACAGAAAATGCGACGTTATAGAGAGGTAATGAGTTAGCTTTTGTCTGAGTAATTGTTGGATATTTCCTGAAGAAACTAACTTGTCTATTCTTTGTTCGACACATCTTCATTGGCCTATTCAATGTAGTTGAGAGTGTGGTGTTGGAAAAGCACAGCCGGTCAGGCAGCACCAAGGAGCAGGAGATTCTCCTGCTCTTCGGATGCTGCCTGACCTGCTGTGCTCTTTTATCAGCACGCTTTCAACTCTGATCTCCAGCATCTGCAGTCCTCCCTTTCTCCTATTTAATACAGTGGTTGTTAAAACAGTCTTTTTTTTTCTTAAAGTTTTGTTTGTGGCACATTCTTTTCCTTGCATTTTGTCCCCTGTCTGTATGTTGAAAAACACTGAAACATATCCTTAATTATGATGTGGAAGTGCCAGTATAGGACTAAAGTGGACAAAATTTAAAAAAAAACTCTCAACATCAGGTTATGAGTCCAACAGATTTATTTGGAGGTACTAGCTTTTGGAGCGCTACACCTTCAACAGGTAGCTGTGGAGCAGGATCATCTGTGTCTTATGATCCTGCTCCACACTATCTGATAAAGGAGCAGCTCTCTGAAAGCTAGTACTTCCAAATAAACCTGTTGGACTATAACCTGGTGTTGTGTGATTTTTAACTGTGTCCACAGTTGATCAGTGGATGGAGATCTACAGCAGCTATCTATAATACTTAGACACGCACTTGGATGTGAGAACTTGTTTCAAAACTTCATGCATTACTTGTAACCCATTGTGCTACATTATTGGAAACATTGATGGAAGTCATTCATTAATGCATTGAAACTTTAAAATTGCTAAATCAATTTACCTTTGTTTTTGTCTGCATTGGCCATAAAATAAAAAGTAAAGTTGCTAGAAAGTTATGCAACATTGAAGTAGATGTTTTTGGAAATATGTACCGAATAATGTGGCTTGACACTCGATTATATTCACTTTTTAGAATTTGGTTTCAACAGAATTTTTGGGGTTTTTAAGATAGTTTGGTGTCTTAGAAACAGCACATACCTGGGGATGAGCTGCCAGCATTAATAATTATGCAAATGAGTTTAAGTATAGAACAATTTTAGCAAATATCTTGACTTTCTTTTTCAAACAAGTTATTTACCATTGAGGGAGTCATCTTGATGAGATTCCATTAAGCACTTTTTGATTTTTCTTTCTGTTTAAGTTTTAACATTTGTAGTGGTTGATCCTGAGAAATGAGACTGGTTTGGGTTTTTAAAATGTGTAAGTATGGTCATTTGTGCCAGAGCTTATTTTAACAGAGGCAGATTGGCTTAAAGTCAGGCCCAACTTCTGTTGAAGTATAGCAGACTTTTTAAGATCACAAGTTCATTTCTTGCTTGGATTACATCAACATGTTGCCAACTAAATACAAAATCAAACTTAAAACTCATAACAACTACATGCAGATTTTTAAGTCCATCAGTTCGTATCTCATCAATTGTATTATATCAGATAATAATTACATAGCCAAACTTTAATGTTGTCTTCTGGTATTCGATTTCAGCAAGAAGACATGTAAAACAAGACTCAAATTTGAACGAAGAATGGAAGAGCATGTTTGGCTCTCTTGAACCTCCAAATATTGTTCAACCAAAAGTCCATACAGCTCCTGCTGACCAAGAAAACACCACTGGAAAGAGTCTGCGATCAGAGTCTTCTCCAGGAATGATGATCACCACTACTCCAGCTTTGCAACAGGTTAATAGAAACTTCATTGAATTTCAAATAACTTTTCTCTTTTCTTCTGTTGTTACTTTGCACAACATTGACTGACTACTAGTCTGTCTAGTGGGCAGCACGATGGCACAGTGGTTAGCACTGTTGCCTCACAGCGCCAGAGACCTGGGTTCAATTCCTGCCTCGGGCAGCTGTCTGTGTGGGTTTCCTCCAGGTGCTCTGGTTTCCTCCCATAGTCACAAAGATGTGCAGGTTAGGTGAATTGGCCATGCTAAATTGCCCGTAGTGTTAGGTGAAGGGGGTAAATGTAGGGGAATGGTCTGGGTGGGTTGCTCTTCAGAGGGTTGGTGTGGATTTGTTGGGCTGAAGGGCCTGTTTCCACACTGTAAGTAATCTAATCTAACCTACTTATTTCCCAGTTAGCGTTTTGAGAACAGCACTGGCAAGGACTGCAAAATGGGGACTGTACAAGATGTAAAATGCCAGAGCCCAAGCCTTTGGCTTGGGAGACCAAGGTCAATTCAGCATCTTTGCCTTTGGTAGCAGACCCATACTTCTAAAGTGCCTCTCTCATGCCTCACTGTAATGGCACAGAAGCACATGGTGATTCTTGGCTCTGGGAAAATGTTGTAGTCCTGAAGATTCAGTTGTTTTTGAGCGAGACCTGACAGTCCCCGGGTATCTAGACAGGCTGGCGAGGGAGTGCATCTTGCCATCTTTGCAATCATTCCAAACTCCTCAGCCATATTAATGTCCAGATATATAGAGCAAGTTTTGGGTGTGGATGTGGGATGTATGGTGTGTGTGTTCTTGCATGCATGCAGGGGGGATCAGTTTGTGTGCTATCACATTTTAATGCCACAGATTTGCTGGGGTCATAGAGTGTATGAGAGTTGTGAAGCAAGGGGAAGATACACTTCCATTGTTCAGCAGGAGGTAGGTGTCAAAATAAAATCAAGAGCAGGATAATGGCTAGCACAACATATATTATTAAAAATGGGCATTTTGCAAATATGAAAATTATATGGTTTTAAATTTTCATGTCCTAGATTTTCCAATGGGAAGATGGTCAGTGCAGCAGCATAGATTGAACTTGTGGATCAGGACCGTGCAAAGTCTTAGTGCAACTGACTCTGTGAAAATTGCATGGGAAGTTGAGACTTACAGTGAGCAATTAGCCAGTGTTCTTGTAAGTCTTATGTCCAGCGTGATATCTCTGAGGTTGCCTGTATGAAACGTGTTCATTTCCCTCCCTTTCCTGTGAGTTAGGGGATAAACGAAAAAAGTGGAAGTATCATGGGACTTCAGATCTGGTCCAGGACTGTATTGACAGAGTCTATGGTCCAAAGCAGCTTTTATAGTCTCCAACCTCAAAATCCCATACCATGACCCCATTTTGTGAACTGTTGCCCTAGCCCATCCCACATGCCACCTGGTTGTGTTACAATGACTGTGTAAAACTATTGGAAGCTATGAATGTAGCAAGCATTCAAATTGTAAACAATTGTAAAAAGCATTGTTATGACCCAGACACTTGGCAAATGCTATTGCAATCTGATTAGGAACCAGTAACTTCATTTTTCGTAAAGCAGATGAAGTTTGAAATCTCAGGTATTTACTAAAAGCATAATAAGAGATTCACAGATTTGAACAAACAAACTAAACCTTACTATACAAAGTTAGAAAAGTTACACAGTCTACATATATATCAAGAATTAACATGAGGTAAATGAGTTAAGATATCTCAGCAACAGACCCATATGGGCCTGATACTGTTGGTCCCCAAGTCTCATTAAAAGTTTGTTTCCTTTACACAGAATCCCAATTCTTCACTTCAAAGGCCTGCTCTTGAAATTCCCTCCAAGCCACTCTGTCATGGTTTGCCTGAATGACTGTTCATGTCTTACAATTCAGTTTCTTTCCCTAAGACTTTCCGTGAGATCCGAGAACACACCACAGTATTTATTCACAGGCACAATTCAAACTGTTTCACACCAAGCTACTTTTGAACTGCCTTAGGTTTCACTGAACTTCAGTCTTTCTCTGCAAATACTGCTAGCAAGTTAATCTTGCCCGCACTTTCAGATTTCAAATGGATTCTGGGACTTGAATGATCTCACAGTTTCTTGACATTACTGCAGCACTTCGGCTACTTACCTCACTTTTAATTCATTGCCAGTGACCTTCCAAAGCTGTCTGAGCTCTCTAGACCTCTCCTCAGTCCTCACTGCTTGGATCCCGTTAGCTATAGCATCTCAACTGCTTGGAGCCTCTTCTCCCTGCTTCTATCCACAACCTGGTGCCATAGTTTACCTGTTACCACTGCCACAGGACCCATGATCAGGATTTCTACCACCAGTGCAGGGGTATTAACAAACCCAGAGCAGCAGGCTGTCCATTCGAATGAATGAATGATTTTATCATTACATATATCTCACAGTGAGAAATACAATAAAATATACTGAAAATTTTTCATTTATTGCCCGAATACTGTACCATTTTGATAGTTTAAGAATAAGAGAAAAATGAAAAGATATAGCTTACAGAAAAGTTCATCTACACTCAACGTATGAGCCAGCTCAGAATTGCGCCACCTTACCAGACCCAACTAATGTCGAAGTAACCAATCCTCAGGTGCCATCTTTCGCAGTTGAGCTGATTCATCTCTGCCATCGCCTATACCAGACCCACAAATATCTGAGTCTCTTGCTGCAGCCCATCTTGTTGATGTTACCGTAATGCCCTTCTGCCACCACTTTGCTGCCAGCACCAGACCCAACCAATGACGAAGTTGCTGATTCACAGGAGCCATCCTTTGTCATTGGGCCTACCTTGCCTACATCACCTCAGGGCTCCTTCTCTTCATCCGTGCTGGGCTGTCCTCCACCACGAATTTGCATCGAGATATCTCTCCACCGGCAATGGTGTCTGGACTCTTCACAATAACTAAGTCATGTAAAAGAGAAAAGAAAGAGAAAGAGAAAGAAAATCAAGAATAAAAAGAAATGAGAAGCTGTTTGCATGCTTGAGATGCCTAGTATGCCAAGAAAATGGATTCTTGATGTTCACATTGATGAGTGACCCATCAGTAAGCTGGGAAATTGTATGAAGCAAGTGATTAGGATTTGAAGTGCTATGTCTGATAGGTTGTTGGATATGATTCAATGGCATTGATCAGAAGGCAAGTAGATAAATATTTATTGGAATACAATGTAGATATATGGGAAAATAACAAGGGAATGGTAATAGTGGAGTTGCCCTTGAATGATTTGATAAATACTTTGAGCTGGATAGATTCCAGTTTGATGTTATTTCATAATTGTTGTGATTTTTTTTAATGAAGTCTTTGTACACACCTACACGCACCTAAAAGTGCGCACAGCCTCTAACCTGAAAGTTGGTCGTGCAGCAGTCCGTCAATGTTTCTCTGGACTGGCATCATGGATATTTTGCTCTTGTCTGAACTGGGACTTGAAGCAAGACTCACCACACTCTGATGAGAATACTGTCTAGCTGATTCATGATGATCAGAATCAGTTGTGAACTAATTGGAAACTGAAAAATAGACGAGTTACCTTTAGAAAGAAGTGCCAGCTGTATCTGCTTTAACATTTTAATTTATCATATGTAGAATTTATTGCTTGGCTTGGGCTAAACTGCAGTGCAGAAAATAGTTAATCCCTGACCACAGGAAAAGGTTTTCCACTTGACATCCCTTTTTATATAGTGTCCTAAAACTTGAACCTTGAGATTTATACTTAGCAATAATTGTGATAGGAGAAAAATGTTGCAGTTCTTGATGAACCTCATTTTGTCACTTGGAGAATTTGCTTATATTTGTAGTCAAACGTGCTTTTATTTACTTCGAACATATTAAATATTCTTATAGAAAAATATTGGACCAGAATTTGCTGTTAAAATTACAGCAAAGTGAAGTGTGTTAACTTCAGACAAGGACTAGATGCAGAATTAAATGTGAATATCCAAATCTTTGTTACCTAAATTTGTTAGCTTTGCAAAACAGGCATATAGCTCTTGGCCTCCCCATAGAATTGCCCAATAGACATAATCACAGAAAGATATTGTCATTACAAGTGCAAGTACCTTGTTATTGATGTGATAAGTGTTGATTACATTTCAACCAGTCTTGCACTGAAAATGTTACAAATGTTGAGTAAGTCTTGAGCTGGTGTTAAAGATTTCAAATGAACTGTGTAAAAGTAGAAAAATAAATTGTTTTTTTTCTTTCCCTTAAGTGTGCTTCATGCTTGAATAATTTTGCAGATTTTGTCATGGAAGCAAAAGAAGTGAGTGTTTTACAAGGAGGATGAATGTTGTGATGTAGGTCTGTTGGCTGCAGGATGGACAAGTTGGACCAAACTTGTTCTGTTTCTCTGATTATATGATCTGTGTAAGCTGACAATGTCATTGATTTTGATTTTAATGTTCCTCAATTATTTAATGCTGAAAAATTCAAGCTCCTTTTATAATTATCATTTCTTTTTGAAGGTATCTGAAGGGACCGGGGTACTAACAAGGAAGACAACTTCCTCTTTGTCAGTTCTGCAAACAGGAAATGTCCCGGTATTGCCTCCCACTTACCAGAGACGCATTACAACATGTGCTACTGAGCTCCAGCATTTGATTCAACAAAGACGAGAACAGTGCAATGCTGAACGAATGGCAAAACAGTTGATGGAAAGTGCTGAATGGGAAAGCAAACCTCCACCACCAGGTACACAAAGTCAATAGGTTAATTAGAATTAAATCAATTTCTTTATTTACTAGCACATCATACAGATATGATCATTACATATGGTACAAATTAAAAGTTTATAGGTGATAGCTAGTCAGTTTTTCTATTAGTGTTGGAATACACTTATCCAAGCTTGTCAAAGTCATAATCCTGTTAATTAGGAAATCCACTTCCAGTATTTAAGCTTTTATCATGTGGATTGAAAGCTAAAGCACCAACAGGAACTCCCCAAAATAGGCTAACATTTTAAAAGTCTAAACTCTGCCTCTAACCCACCCACCCACTTCCAATATTAACGTGGCTAGGATAAGTATAGGTCACCAGGATGCAAATGGGTTCCATTTGCAAATTGATTTGTACACAAGTTGTCTTGCAATGTGTGCCAATGTAAAGCAACTGTACAGGAGACGTTTGTATGTCAGTTCTTTAAAATTACATCCCTGTGTGCGATTGCATTCGAAAGTACAAGTTTTCATAAATCAGACATTTGTAAATTGGGGACCCACTGTGTGGGTAACCAACCGATCTGAAGGAGAAATTTGGCTTTGTTTATTGATCCAGGTTTTGCAGTCAGCATGAAGTCTTGGGCATTAATTTTCCATCTTTCCTGAAATTATTTTAAAAATTGCACCAAGTGGAGGGAATCCCCAGGCCTCCAGGAATATTGAAGTCATGAAACAGGGCAAACAGACAATCCATATGGAAGAATTTTCACCAATAGTATGCCAAGAGGATAAAAATTAAAAATCATTTTACAGATTTCAAATTAACTCTTCCCCACCCACCCCCCTCCCCCAAATATTGTCGAAATATGTACATGGGGTTAAGGAAGCATAAGTAGCTGAAGTAACAAAAACATTTTCAATTTTCTTAATATGTAAATATTTTGTAATCCATGTGGAGGCAACTAGATGCCAAGGTTATAAAATTAGTGTTTTATGGTCAGAAAGGTTGTTCAGCAGGAAGGCATAAATTTTGCAAGGATTTTAACAATGAAACTAATGGAGTAAAAGTGGAAGTTCATGCCAGTAGTGTTTAATTAATTGCAGTCTGCTGGAATTTCCAACCGTGCACCCAATGGTAATGAGTCAAACTGTTGACAGCAATTTTCATGTTTAACAACGTATTTTAAAATGCAGAAGTTGCTGTCATTTTAGAGGACTGAGATGGTAAACTCTAATTGCTTCATTCACTACTACTGAATAAAATCTAGGTGCCACAAGTTTAACTAACATTTTTAAATGTAACTTTGATTGACTTTTTTGTGACCTTGGGAAAACAGTAGATAAAGGAAAGCCAGGAGTGCTAGGTTCAGAATACAAGAGCATTTTCACTTATCAGTTTAATTTACTTCCAATTTACCTGCTTCAGTTATTCCCTGTAATTGGATATCCCTTGACCTCCTTTTCCCTTCTCCAAGCCAATATTTTCAATCTCCTTCTCAAGGCTGATAACTCTGCCCTCATGTGCACATGAACACATTCCCAAGTACATACCTCCCCCAGCCTAGTTGAAGTTATTGCCTCTGATCTCCCACATTGACTGGCTATAATCTTTGACTGACTAGGAGAAAGTCAGGACTGCAAATGCTGGAGAGTCAGTCAAAAATATCCTTTATCTGAAGGATCAGAAAGCATTCATGGAATAGCAGGAATGGAAGTACAATGGAAACTCCATTATCTGAACGTGATGGGCGGGGACTATTTTGTTCGGATAATCGATTATTCGGAAAATCAATTAAATGCCTTTCCTCTGGGGCTCAGAGTTTTAAGGTCTGCTCCTCATTCAGGAGACTGCAGCAGCACAGCGCGCAGACACCGCCCCCCCTGCCCCCCACCATCCAACACCACCCCAAAACCTGGTCCAACCCTGCCTCCAAAACCCCTTCCAACCCTGCCCCCAACCCCACCCCCAAACCTCTTCCAACCCCATAGGGTACACCCCTATGTAGAAGTCCAGGGAAAGTGTGGAGAGAGAGGGCGGGAGGTAAGTCATTTGGAGATGGTGCCTGTTTAATCATTATCAACAAAAAACACAATCACTGCTGGAAACACGTCTTTGATGTAATGTTTCCATCAGGACCTCGAGATCTCCTTCTGATAATCCGATTTTTGGGTAAGTGGCTTTAGATAATCAAGTTTCCTCTGTATATCCTTCCTATTAAATAGTAAAGGCAGAAAATGCAGTGTATCCCAATGTTATTTATGCTATTTTAGCAGCAAACTTTTTTCTAAATGTAAAAGCAGACAGAAAGCTATCCTAGAAAATATTTCTTCTCCAATCAATAAATATAAAACTATTTAATAAAAATAGCTGGAGCTTGGATTTTTATGCTTTATTGCCATTACAGTATGTTGCTAGATACTCTTAGATACTCATTAGAATACGAACATTTATTGCAGATGCCTAAAGGTTTATATGCTAGTGAGGGGGGATGTTACAGAATTAAATAACTTAAATCACCACAAAATTACAATATGGATATCGAACATCATGCTAACATAGTTTCTGTTTTTAAAAAAATATATATATTTTTGAATTGCAGAATTTTATGCCATAAATTGTGCCTATTACTGTCTGTTCTGTTAGTTGAAGAGTAAGTCAAAACTATTCCAACTTTCTACTCTGTTATCTTCATCTGGTTAAATATTTGTACCTTTTTTCATGAAATGATGCAGAAGTCTTTGCCTCAATTATAGTCTAGTTAATAATTTATTAAATTGTGGGTGAGCTTGGAAGCTTGTGCTTATAATTTATAATAGCTTATGCATATTGAATTAGGCTGACCAATTTGTAATTGGTTTTTACTTGATAAGCCTAGTATTACATATCAAGGATCGCTTTCATATGGTTAAGTTTGTAATTTGTATTGGACATTCACAAGGATGTAGCTATTATCAGAATACGTGTGTGCTTGGAGAGAAAAACAAGATCCTAGAATTGTGATTTTCTATGCTCTCATGAGAAGTTTCACTGTCCATCTAGGGTGGCACCCCAAAGGGCTTCTAGTTGCACATCTTCATGAGCATAAGTCAGCAGTAAACCGAATCCGGGTGTCTGATGAACATTCAATTTTTGCTACTTGTTCAAATGATGGCACTGTGAAGATATGGGACAGTCAGAAGATGGAGGGAAAGACAACCACTACCAGGTATGAATGTATTTCTCTCAATGCTTTTTTAAACTAAACTATGTGAACAAGAAACATGAATGAAAAGGATAGTACAAGTCTAAGTTCAGTTTGGATTCATGACCAGAAGAATTGCTACTGGATGCTAGTTTTGTTTTGAGACAAATGATGAAAAAATATTAGGAAGACTCTTGTAACATCAGGATTATATTCAGAAACAAAACAAAAACATATTACTGGATAAACTGAGCAGTTCTGGCAGCATCTTTGGAGAGAAAGCAGAGTTAATGTTTTGTGTCAGTGGCTCTCCTTCAGAACGTGCTGCCAGATCTGCTGAGTTTTTCCAGCAATTTCTGTTTTGATTTTGTTTCTGATTTCCAACATCTGTAGTTTCTTAGTTTTTTTAAATCAAGATTATGTTCATTGACCTAGAAAAGAACTGTGACTTGGGTGTTTAGATATGAGGTCTGGGATTGCAGTAGAATTTGTGGTGTCCCTGAAAAATATTACTTGTACAACATAATATAATAGGATATGGACAAGAATGCCAGATAAGAACAAGAAGCAATGTCAAGTGAGACTTCACAATCCAAAGCTGGATTACACCAGCATTGATATTGAACCTTTTCTTGATTGTCATGGATGTTCTAACTTAACAAATGACACAGCAAGTACCATAAAAATTAAGGCTAAGTCCATTCAGGAGTCAGGCTATGAAGCACTTGTACATACAATAGCTGGCAAAGGTTTGGGACTCTTCCACAAATGGCAGTTGATGTTAGCTCAGTTGTTCATTTTAAATCTGAGATTAACTTTTGCTTAGCAGAGTATTAAGGGACGTGGACCAAAGTCAGATATATGGAGTTAGGCCACATGTCAGCCATGAATTCACTGAATGACAAAACAGGCTCGAGGGGCTGAATGGCTTACTTCTGAGTTTCTAATGTGTAAAGATTATGAGTGAAGACTTGGAGCAAGTGATTAATTTCAAATACCTGCGAACATTGGTGGCTAGAACAGGAAGAGCTCAAGATTACATCCCTGTTCTCCAGCAATCCTCAGAATGTTAAAGAGCTTGGATATTTCTTCCTCTTCCAGCTCCTCCAGTGGATGTGTGGTTCTACACAAGTGGAAGGTGTGATTGAATGCCTTGATGGTGCTTCCTGTGAGGATCCTGGCTATTCCTCCTCAGGGATGTAATCTTGAACTTTTCCTGTTCTAGCCCTGGATTATGAGCAGGATCTGAAGGCTGCAGAGAAAAACACAAAGATTCATTAGTCACAAGATACCACCTTTATCCATGGTTTTATGAAGATTTTGTTCTTGTATAGCTGGGATTAGCTGCTTGGAGCAGTTCTCACTGGATTGCTGCAGAAACCTAATTCCCCATCCCCACTTGTATATTCCTCTCACTCTCCTGTATTTTGGCAGGTGCTCCTCAAGTGGTGTCAGCACCCTAATTTTTCACTGATGCGCGCACATACACGCATGCACATGCATCCCTTCCCTCGTACCCTCCCACTCGTCGTGTAAGAGACATTAAAAGACATTAGCTTTGGTACGTGAGCAAGTTGCTTGCATTGATAGAAACAGATAGTGATGTGAATCCCTCATGTTGTGATTGTTGCTGTGGCATGCATGCTACACAACACAAGCTCAGCAATACCCCAGCCCTGCATTAGGTAGAGAAGGCTGTCCACTAGTTTAAGGACAGCAAGGTTGCTGGAACAGACGTTATCCTCACTGAAGCATTGATGTGCGGAAGCAAAGAGCTCTTGCTGCCGCTATATGGCCTTGTCTACCTTATCTGGAAGTAGGAGAGCATCCTGGGAGAGCTCCAAGAGGTCGTAGTCAGAGCATTTTCAAGGGCACAAGTCCAACTGTGGTAAATTCAGGGGAACCGCCCTACAGTTGACCATTGGGGGAAGGTCATCACCAAGGTCCTCTTCAACCTGCCCCTCACTGTGGTTGAGGAGCTCCTCCTGGAATTGCAGTGTGGCTTCCAGCCCTGGAGGGGCACAATAGACATGATTTTCACTGTGCGACAGGTGCAGGAGAAATGTAGAGAAAATAACCTACTCTTGTATATGACCTTGGGCATTTGACACAGTCAATCAGAAAGCATTATGGAGCATTCTCCTCTGCTTTGGTAACACCATGAAGTTTGTCACAATCCCTCACCTGCTCCACAATGCAAAGAAAGCCATGGTAATGACAAATGGCGCCTGCACAGACCCGTACCTTGTTTGGACTGGTGTTGAGCATGATTGTGTTGCCTCATCACTGTTCTCGATCTACCTCGTTGCAACACTTCACGTCACTGCCAACAAGTTTCCCACTTGAGTGGAGCTAACTTGCAGAACCTGCAGGCAATTAATCAGCATCTGCCACTTTAAGGTAAAGCCAAAGTCACCCCAACCAGTGTCATTGAGCTGCAGTATGCAGTTGATGCTTGTGTGTGTGCTCTCTGAGGATGTACTCTAGACCATCGTCAGCACATTTACTGAGGCATATGAGGGCATGGGTCTTGACCTGAACCTTTGCAAGAAAAAGGTTCTCCACCAACCTGGCCAGGCATCAAGTGAGTCCTCCAATCATTAAGATTGACGGGGAGGCCTTTGAGAACATTGACCATTTTCAATAACTCAGAAGTGTTCTGATTGCCAAAGCAGCTATTGATGAAGAGATCCAGCTCTGCCTCCAGTGATCCTCAGGTGGCCAAATGCTGCAGTAGCAAAGGATGTTCAAGGACAACATCAGATATGACGCCAAGATCATGGTTTACAGAGCGGTGGCATTTCCCGCTCTAAGTGGTTGTGGGATGTGTACTGTCTACAGCAAACACCTCCAAGTGCTGGAGCAGTGCCAGCAATGCTATCTGCACAAGATCCTGTGAATCTGTTGAGAAGGTGTACCAACACCAGCAGCGTCCTTGACCAGACCAACATCCCCAGCACCGAGGCACTGACCACCATGTCATCCACATGACCAACAAGAGACTCTCCAAGAAGGTGCTCTGCTCAGAGCTCTGAAACAGCAGGTGAGTCTAAGGTGGACGGAGGAAGTGCTTCAGTGATTCCCTCACAGCCTCATTGGTGAAGTGTGGCTTTCCCAGAGACACCTGGGAATCACTGGCCCAAGACTGTCCAAGGTGGAGAAGGAGCCTACTGGAAGACGTCGAGCATCTCGAGACTTGCTGTTGGGAAAGAGCAGAAGCCAGCTGAGAACAGCAAAATGAGCCTGCTCCCACCCACCCCTTATTTGTGACCATCTTTTGTCCCAAGAGTCATAAAGCCTGCGGTAGCAGCATTAGTCTGTACAGCCACCTCAGGGCTCTCCCCAAGATTCAAAGAGAGTCATTCCTGTCTGTGAGGGACTGCCAATGAATGAATGTTGCTGTGCAGCACTTCATGAGAAGACTGCGGTAACAATAGGTTATGAGTGAAAAGGTGGTTGAGTACAGCGAAATATCTAAAGATGATAGAAATCAATAAAGCTTTATATATGCATCTCATATTTATCAGATGCTCCTCCTAAAGCTAGCTTTTGTGGTGGTGTCCTTGTTCCTTACAAACCTTTGGTGAGAAGCTGTGATGTATAGTTTTCTCTGGTTCTATTTAGATGCCAGTGAGCTGGTGGTGCACAAGTTGCTGAGAGTTGTATATTCTTTTTCTAATTTAATTACAATCCTGGCAGATGCTAAAGAGGAGACAGCGTCTCTGATGCAAGTGGTACTCCTGGATAGATGTAATTCATTGATTGTACATGAGTTGTGTGATGGAGATGCCTGACAGCCAATCTTATATATGGTATTCCTTTGCCGTGACTAGCTTATGATGCTAACTTTTACTCATAAGGACAGGAAATATTTAGTAGACAGTGACAGGCTGCAAGAGATTATTTATTCCCTTGCAGCACTGCATCCAACCTACCACGGTGATTCAGCTTGCCTCTGGTTCATTTCCCTTGGAAAGAGGACACTCCTGTATTCAGAAACTCCCTCCTTCAGTACCTCTCAGAAGGTGTTACTAAATCCTGACACTACATTTTGCCAGCTTTGTCATATGTTGAGGGGAGTGTAGGAGTGATGAGGAAAGCTTAGTCAATGCTTCTGTATTTTCAATATGGAAGGAGATAGTCTGTGTAACAAGGATGCTATTACAAAAATCATGGAAGAGTTTCGTTGCTGGACTTGGGAAATGAAGTTGGTAGTGTTGTGGAGAAAATATAGAGAACCACCAGGAGATGCAGAGAGTTCTTCAAGAAGTAAGTCTTTTATTTGCAAACAAAAAGCCATGACACTGAGAAAGCAGATTCTCGAATGCCCACAAGCCTCAGGGTCCGTGGATTTTTATATTTTTTTAAATCATCTTTCTGTTAGCTTATCAGCATGTCTAATTATATTAATCAAAGTACCTCACTCTAGCTACACAATAAACCCGTGGATGTTAGTCCCCATTATCTCTTTAGTTGTATATTCTTTTTTGTTATTCTAATGTCATGGTTAGATATTTATTGCTAACTGTGATACAGTGATCTTCAATTCCAGACTAACCTGTCATGATAGATATTTAGCTATTCCATCTGTTACAATAGTCTCCTATCTCAAGCTGACTCTACTGACTAATAATTAGATATTTTAATGTCATGTCCCAAATATTTATTGTCCCAATCCTGTCATGATAATACTTAACAGAGAAACTTGCTTTATTATTTGTTATCTCATCTCGCCATATTGACCTTTCAGCCTAAACCTTACTCTGCTAATTGGTGTAAGGATGTTCCACTATGGTTATTCCATCCTGCTTTCCATAGAACACAGATTGCCAGTGGTCTTCATGCGTTAACCCTTCCCATGCTTTCATGTTGCTTATTTTCTATATTCCGCCGCCCCCCCCCTCCGCGACCTACTGGTCTCACCCAAAGAAAGAGGACAACAACCTCAGCCACTCTTGTGCCCAATACAAACAATATAGGTTCCAACATGGAATAATAACTTTCAGAGTCGTCTTCCTCCATTGAAGGTTCTTCCTCTATTCCTGGGGTCCCTTGGGCCAAAAACCTCTCCTCCAATAACCTGAACAGGAAAAAAGACCCAAGATCCCTCACAATCTAGGATCCGCACGTTCTTCAGAAGTATCATCGACCTCCACACGTGGATCTATTCCTTGCACTGTGGCGGTTGTTAGATCATCATAATAGAGCGGTGGGGTTCCATCAGAGGAGTAAGCATTTCTTGGGGTAGCTGAAATGACCACACTTTGCCGTGTAGTGACATGAACTAAAAAGGATTTAATAAAAGGTAAAGCACAACAAAAGACGAAGGCAACAACAAGCAAAACCGCACCTACAACAAGGCCAATCGTGACAAACCATGCTTCCCAAGACCCTAATGTATTATTTAGCCAATCAAAAGCCTGATGACTAAACTCCGTATTGTCTTTTAGCTACTGTCTTAGATTCTTTAGTTTTTCCAATGCTTTAGTAAAAGATCCCCCAGGACTAGTGTTGTTAGGTATAAAGGTACAGCAATGTTCCCCAAACATCACACAAACCCTGCCTTTTTCTGCCAATCCTATCAGTCTGTTTTGCCATGTCACTTTAGTAGTAGCGGTAACATTGAATTGTTCTCTCAAGACCACAAAGGCATCATCAGTATAATTGATAAATCTCTGCTGGTTGTAATAAATGTAATTAATCCATTCAGCATTCTTGCTAACCCCTCTCCCTGGGATGAAAGCTTCCCAGCCTGCAGCAATCTCATTGTGGGCCTTAAAGTCATTAGGAATACCTTTTGGCTATTCTGTGCTATCAATCCGAATTGTTGGATCAGGAACGTACCGTCACTTACTTCAGTGCAAAGCTGGCTATGATGTAGCATCAAGCTGCATGTGTGGCAATATAACTACCTCGTGTAGGAGCATTACACAGGCACAGCTGCCACTCCAGTCAGTGGGCAGCATCAGACGCATCTGTCCTTTCTTTCCACACAGCTACCAAGTATCTGTCAGTGGGGCGAGTTGAGAATTTGAAACAGCCCCAGATGTGGTGTCCACCTCTAACTCAATTGTATTCCCGCAAAGACCCTTAAAATAGCCTACTGGTGTGGAGCTGAAAGCATTCAAAACTCAACCCTTCCCGTATCCTGAAATCAACCACTGGGAACGTGTAATTAGTCTTACTGGTAGCCACACCACCGTTGAGGTTGCTGCCTGCCCACGTCATTCTGCTGATAGAACGTAGAGGCCTGAAGTAGGAGGCACCAAAACAGGCAGTGGGATTGCCTGTAAGTTGATGAATCATCCGGGTTAAGAGGTCGGCTAGAGTGCTGCGAATGCCATTGAGTACAGGTGGTCGAGTTATAGGGCATAGAGACACTGTAGTATGAGGGGGGTTGCCTCAGTCCACAAGAAATCGTCCTATCTAGCCTTCATTGTGGCTATATAGTTTGCCCATTGATACCAGTGATTGTCATGGGTGCGTACCCAAGTGAGGGCAGCGAGGTCTAATATGCCTTTGCCTTTCAGCCTGAATGGTCCTGGCATTACCAGTCCAGGTCTGCCAAGTTAATGGTCTCCAAGTCTGAGTATGCAGGCCTGGCATCACAGACAGGGGTATCAGTGGCATCCCCATGTCTTCCCCATCCCTGCTGCTAGGAGAACTATGCTCTACATCTCCATCACAATCATTTCTAGAATGATCAGTATCCCCAAGAACTTCACCAGTACCTTGTTCGGAACCCTGCTGAGGGGTACTAGCCTCCTGTGTGCCCTGCCCGTGTCCAAGTTCCTCGGCCTCAGCTCCACTTACCCCAGTGTTAGAGTTAATTTGTCTGGTGGGAGAGCTTTAGTAAATGATTAAGGTGGTACCATATGTGTCATCTTTCCATTTGGATGACAGTAGGTAATGCCTTAGTCACTACGAAAGGTCCCTCTCTCCTCGGCTCATTCCAGTGTCTTCAAAAAACCCGCATGTACACCCAATCTCCGGGTTTAATAGGTTCTTCCTCATTAACAGGTGGTGGTTCCCTTTGTGTTTCCTGCAGGTGTATATTCTTGTGTATCATAGTTAGCTGCTGCATATATTGCTTAAGTTCTAAGCTTAACTGCTCCAAGCTAGGCCCTTCATATGGGCCTCTCCACCTGGGCACTGGTACAGGTCTACCTATGAGCATCTCATGCGATGTTAGGTTGGTCATGCGATTAGTCTGCATGCGATAGTTCCTTAGCGCCAGCGACAGCACATCAACCCAATTAAGGTTGGTGCTTACACAGATCTTGTTTAATTTGGCTTTCAATGTCCCATTAATCCTTTCCACCATACCCTATGACTGGGGAAGATACATGCACCCAAACCTCTGTTTTATTTTCAAAGATTGCAGCACCAACTTATCTACTTTCTGAATGAAGGCAAACCCATTGTCTGAACTAACTTCATTCGTCAGAAATTTTACTACTGTCCCAGCTCCTGGTTTCAAACTTATTTTCTCTGGGCTAACCGATTTCACTCTCCCCAGATCTGTATCATGCTGTGACCACAGAGTGGCTAGTAATGCATCCAATTGCTCATTACCATATTGATCATCTTCCTCCACTGTCACTGGCATGCTCCGCTGGAGTGTTACCTTGACTTTCAGATTCCCTGTTGCAGCATGCTAGGATTTTAATATCGTTGACAACCCCAGATTCCCAAACCCCTGTCATGAGCATATGCTATTCCCTAACTGTTTCTTCATGCCTGGCCATAGATTCTAAGTCTTTAGATTGATATCCCTTATTTACCAGTAAGGTTACATGTGGTGTGGCGCCTGGTACTCTGTACCACTTTTTCAGGAACGCATTTCTCTCCCTTTGCAGGATCACTCCCTGTTCCTCTAATACTATTGCTTCACTTCCCAAATGTTGCAGAGCAGTGACTTCCTGCTGCCACTGCTTCTCTAACACCTCATCCTGAGACTCCTCAAATATCACTGTACAATGCGGCTGAGACTTAGGTGGTCTTGCTTTGAGGAGAAAGTAAGGACTGCAGATGCTGGAGATCAGAGCTGAAAATGTGTTGCTGGAAAAGCGCAACAGGTCAGGCAGCATCCAAGGAACAGGAGAATTGATGTTTTGGAGCTCTGAAGAAGGGCTCCTGCCTGAAACATCGATTCTCCTGCTCCTTGGATGCTGCCTGATGTGCTGCGCTTTTCCAGCAACACATTTTCAGCTGTGGTCTTGCTTTGGTCAACATAGTCAACACTTCTACTTCCCACATCCCCCAAATGTCTTGACTATCACTTGCTATATCCCCTATCCAATACACATTAACATCTTTTACTTCTTGCATCACTAATTGTGTATTGGCATTTTCTACGACCAAGCCCTGCTGTGTGCACTCCAATCTTACCTCTAAGTGTAGTAAAGCATCCCTACCTAACAAGGTAACTGGTGTCTCTTTAGACAGTAATATTGGCAGAGCTATCTCCCTACCTTCCATTTCTAATCTTACTGGAGCTGTAAATCAGATTAACTGTGAATTCCCTGAGAACCCTACAGTTTTAACAAATTTACCTTGCCATGAGAAGGTTAGAGGCATACCGCGGCTGTACACAAGTGTATGTAGCTCCAGTATCTATCATCACTACTGTCTGCTGCCCTTCTATATTAACTTATATTACTGGTTCTTGATCAGCCTCCCATGCTACGACAGGGTAGTGTCCCTTGCCACCCAAGTGCTCAGGGCATCCCTAACACATTCCATACAGGTTAACAGGTCCTGCTGGGCCTATTGGTGTCTGGGAAGTGGTCACTGGGGATTCCCGCCATCCAGGCCTGCTATAGGGCAGAGGGGGCCCAGTCCAATAAGGGCAATTCCTCCTAAAGTGGCCTGGTTGATGGCATTTCCAGCACATCATTTCTGGGCCCCCCTGACCCCAATTATTTATCATGTACCTTAGTTCTCCATTCATACGTCCCTGTCCTTGGGAACTACAGTTCTGTTTGGGCTGTTGTTTAAATCTGCCCCGCCCTGGACACGTCACCTGCAGGAAAACCTCCATTGCTGGCATGGGACTTTCTGGCCCTTGTCTGGCTACCGGGACCCCCCCCCCCCCCCCCCTTTGCGCCGGCTCTGATTCACGCCAGTGTTGATTTTTGTGTCTGTTCTTAATTTTTAGTGTTCTCTTTTTCTTTTTCTTTTAAGCTCTTCGAGCTGCATTTGCGCCAGCTTCCTTTGCACCTCCTCCTGCTGTTCAGACAGTTTCTCTTTTGTCTTTTCGTAACCTTTCAACTGCATGAGCTACATGATCTTGAAATTCCTGGTGGCTCATTGATCATGTCAGACCCACCACCACTTCCAGTCTTGACTTGACTTGGGAGGGCATTGCCTCAATAATGGAATTTCAGAACAATGTGGTCAGCAACTGATTAGTCTCTATGTCTTGCTCTGTTTCCAGCCTCCACTTGTTTAACTGTTTCTCCAAACAAGCAGCCGGGTTTTCACTTTCTCCCAGTGGATCCCCTCTCAGAGCCTGGGAGTCCACTTTGGGTGGATAACAGTCTCTTAAGGCCTGCCATACATTCTGTGTCACTTGATTAAACCCGACCCCATCAATCATTAGATCGTCTGCCACGTTTTTCAAACGGGCTCGGACCATTATTTTTTATAACCTCGGGAACCCTACCAACCTCACCGGCCTTCAAGTCTCCTATCGCCAGCAATCGCCCTGTGGTTTAATCTTCAAAAGCCCTGATCCACTTTCCCGCTCCCTCATGTAAACTGGGCAGCGCATTCTTCAGCCCTTCCAAATCCTGAGTTCCCCAAGGAATGTATTGTGGGTTTCTCCCCTCTTTCATAAGGAGCGGTAGCATCCTTCGTGTTGGCCCTTTTTTTCCCTTTATTGACACTACTTCTCAATAAATCCCCCTTGGTCTCTGAGTCCGATGCTATTTCTAATTCCTCCCATTCTTTAGGTACTGGGGCCTTTTTCTTTCCTTGCCTCTCATCATCCCTTTCTGCTTGCTCTGCGTCAGTTTCACTGCTTTTCTCTTCAGCCCATCTTTCGTATCGCAATGAGTATTCCTCAGTTGCTTTTTGTTCCTTTAGCCCACAAAGCACACTAATCTCATGTTTCAGCTTTTCTTGCTTTCATTGTATAGCTTCTGTTTGCTCCTGCCTGTCCCTTTTCTCCCTTTCTCTTTCTTCCTTCCTTCAGTTCATTTTTGTCTTCTGCACTTCCATCCCATTCTAACTGTCCCTCTATTTCTACTGTTCCCTTTATTACTGGATACTATTTCAATACCTCTTCATTCGAGTATGGTGGAGGTCTATTCAACCTCTCCACATCTGTGTATAGAGGGGAGTGCTGATTCCTGCTTTTCTGTTTCCTGTAGCGGCAGTTTTCCTAGTCGCCACAGGTGCTGGCAAGCTACCTTCAGTTCCTCACCTTATTTCTGAAAAGTTTCAATATCTCCATCTCCTGATCCCTCTTTTGGTTTCTATTTTTAGATTTATCTTTCGGCTTACAGTTCTAAATTAATCCTTCCATTGCACATATGTATATCAAAGATACTTTCTTTTGGCCATTTAGTCAATAAATCCTTAGTTCTTTTTTCCCATTTCTCAGAAATGTTTACAATATCATTTCTTGCCACTAGAAATTTCTTACTCAGTGTCTCAACTGCAGTCCCTTTATCCATCCTACAATATATTTCAGTCCAACTAATGTATTATCTTTGCTCTCATAAAGCACATCTTCATACCATTCAAGTCTGGTCGTGTTTTGTTTAATAGTATAAGCAATACCTAACTTTATAACTTGCAATTGTCCCTTACCAATCTATCAATTTCTAAATGTCCTCAATTGCAGCTAGTTAATACGAACAACCTATTCTCACTCATTCAGCCGAAACCAATCTAATACTGTCCCTTTCAAATGCATCAATCACGAACTGAAAAATTTCTCTGTCAAAAAAAACTATCTTAAATTCTTCAAGTGCAAAATAAAATCAAAATACCCCTGGTTGTCGAGCTGCAGGGAAACAAACACAAACATTTAACCATCAACAAACAATTATGCAGACAAATCAGATCATAATGATTAAACTATTCTCTCTCTCTTTCCCTCTCGCGCCCCC